>NW_027189137.1:3177575-3255683 GCF_040958095.1 Procambarus clarkii | reverse complement strand
TATATATATATATATATATATATATATATATATATATATATATATATATATATATATATATATATATATGTCGTACCTAATAGCCAAAACGCACTCCTCAGCCTACTATGCAAGGCCTGATTTGACTAATAAGCCAAGTTTTTATGAATTAATGTTTTTTTGACTACCTAACCTAACCTAACATTTTCGGCTACTTAACCTAACCTATCCTATAAAGATAGGTTAGGTTAGGTAGGGTTGGTTAGGTTCGGTTATATATCTACGTTACTTTTAACTCCAATAAAAAAAAATTGACCTCATACATAATGTAATGGGTAGCTTTATCATTTCATAAGAAAAATATTAGAGAAAATATATTAATTCAGGAAAACTTGGCTTATTAGGCAAATCGGGCTTTGCATAGTAGGCCGAGTACGACGTTCTGGCTACTAGGTACAACATATATAATATATATTATATATATATATATATATATATATATATATATATATATATATATATATATATATATATATATAATATATATATATATATATATATTATATATATATTATATATATATATATATAATATATTATATATATATATTGGTGTATACTGGCAGCAGGTTTTCTTTCAAACATGTTTCATTGAATATGACCGCATATTCTGTATTTATTATTTTCTGGTTTAGGGCTTCTATCCCTCTAACTATTTTCTTAGCATCAGGGCTTAATTGAAATAGGAGTTCTCCAAAACTCATTTTCGTACTTTTAAGGTGAAGAAAGAAGTGATTTACTATAGAGTGTATTACACTTATTTGTATAATTTGCACGACGTTTCGAACCTCCATGGTTCATTCTCAAGTGAACAGATCTTACAATACTAGTTGATTTTATACCCGCATTAGGTCAGGTGATAATACAATGAAGGTGAAAACATGGGGGGATACATAAGGGATAAACATAGGGCTGCAGAAGGCTTATTGGCCCATACGAGGCATCTCCTATCTAAACACAAAGATTAATCCAGTGTAATTGGCCTGTTATGTTGGACATTGTCTTCTGTGTTGGCATCGATATGTTCTTGTCTTGTCCTTACTCTCATGGTGGGTAGAGTAAATAGTTCCGTGATTTGGGTGTTCATGGTAGGTCGCTCTATTCTTATGCGAATTGCCTCAAGAATTTGTAATCTTCTTGAATCTTGGGTTTTGTCTATTATGCAAGTATTCTTGTTCAACATTTCTCTTGTTAGAGTAATGTCATGGGCTTGTCTCATTTGATTCCTAGGGGCACCAGATTGAAGATGGCATGTCAAACGCCTCGTCAGCTTGGTCGACGTCATACCTATGTACTTACATTGAAGGTTACATCCTTCGTGGGGGCAAGTGTACATGTATACAACGCTTGACTGCTGTAGAGGGTTCTCCGTCGGCTTCGGGCTGTTTTTGATAAGGAGTTCACTTCTTTTCTTCACCTTAAAAGTACGAAAATGAGTTTTGGAGAACTCCTATTTTAATTAAGCCCTGATGCTAAGAAAATAGTTAGAGGGATAGAAGCCCTAAACCAGAAAATAATATAATATTATATATATATATATATATATATATATATATATATATATATATATATATATATATATATATATAAGGCTTCTGTGCTGGCTAGGGTTCGAGTCTCCTGGTGGGAAAGTGTTCTAAAGTTATATATATATATATATATATATTATATATATATATATATATATATATGTCGAACCTAGTAGCCAGAACTCACTTCTCAGCCTACTATGCAAGGCTCGATTTGCCTAATAAGCCAAGTTTTCCTGAATTAATATATTTTCTCAAATTTTTTTCTCATGAAATGATAAAGCTACCCATTTCATTATGTATGAGGAAATTTTTTTTTTATTGGAGTTAAAATTAACGTAGATATATGACCAAACCTAAACAACCCTACCTAACCTAACCTAACCTATCTTTATATGTTAGGTTAGGTTAGGTAGCCGAAAAAGTTAGGTTAGGTTAGGTTAGGTAGGTTAGGTAGACGAAAAAACATTAATTCATGAAAACTTGGCTTATTAGGCAAATCGGGCCTTGAATAGTAGGCTGAGAAGTGCGTTCTAGCTATTAGGTACGACATATATATATATATATATATATATATATATATATATATATATATATATATATATAATATATATATATATATATATATATATATCGTACCTAGTAGCCAGAATGCACTTCTCAGCCTACTATGCAAGGCCCGATTTACCTAATAAGCCAAGTTTTCATGAACTAATGTTTTTTCGACTACCTAACCTAACCTAACTTTTTCGGCTACCTAACCTAACCTAACCTATAAAGATAGGTTAGGGTAGGTTAGGTAAGGTTTGTTAGGTTCGGTCATATATCTACGTTAATTTTAACTCCAATAAAAAAATTGACCTCATACATAATGAAATGGGTAGCTTTATCATTTCATAAGAAAAAATTAGAGAAAATATATTAATTCAGGAAAACTAGACTTATTAGGCAAATTGGGCCTTGCATAGTAGGCCGAGAAGTGCGTTCTGGCTACTAGGTACGACATATATATATATATATATATATATATATATATATATATATATATATATATATATATATATATATATATATATATATATATGTTGGAAATTTCCAACACTAATACAATACTGTTGTATTATTATTAACTATTACTAAAATCTACTAATTGCTGTAGTAACTAAAATTAACTAACAGTAGTGTTCACATGAACTAATAATTGTATCTGTACAATAATGCTGGAATTCTTACGTAACCAAGCGCCAGTATTGCGTCAGATAATATAACTCCCAAATAATGCCAAATCGAGTTTTTAGTTACAACTGTTATCAAGTAATGAATTTAACGTCATGCGTGAATGCCATGGAGAGAACTAAAATCATCTGCATTTCTCGTTTACCATCGTAAGACGAGAAAGTAATAATATTTAGCTCCCTAGAATTACAACCCAGTCTTTATCAAAGCATTTTAGCCACAACTGCGCGAAATAATATTATTTGTGTTAAATAATTTCTGTGGCGAATGCGAGACGCCGGGGAGAGGAGACGCCATTGTACAATACAATACAATACAAAAAATACAATTTTATTTAGGTAAGGTACATACATACAATAAATATTTACAAGGATTGTTTAACTTATAGGTATAGCTAGTACATACAATGCCTAAAGCCACTATTACACAAAGCGTTTCGGGCATGATAAACTTAAATGACAAGCTTAATACTAATTGAGCATAATGAGTAGAATGAAAACAAGAAATGAAAACATATATGAAAAAGCAGCACAAATACAATTATGTCGACAAACAGCGCTCTTTAAAGAAAAAAACAGACATTGGTTGACAATAGAAGTGTAAGGTAGGTTACAGGGAATTTATTAGGTATAGCTTCGCTTTTAACTTAAACTGGTTGAGAGAGGTACAGTCTTTAACATGGTTGGGAAGGTCATTCCACATTCTGGGCCCCTTGATTTGTAGAGCATTTCTAGTTTGATTAAGTCGTACTCTAGGAATATCAAAACTGTATTTATTTCTGGTGTGATGCTCATGGGTTCTGATACAACCTTCTATGAAGCTTTTGAGATCAGGATTGGCATTATAGTTTAGCGTTTTATATATGTATAATACACATGAGACGGTGGTAGACGACAGCTTGAGGAGAAGTCGCCAGTGTGCGGCGTGAAGACTTGTTGCGGAATTAAGCAACTCGTTTTGGTGTCAGAGTCTAGGATACGTTGTGGTGAATTGTCAGCAAGATTTAACCTGATATTCATCCCGGAACTAGTTAATTTGTTCTACGTGATCCATCGTGACCGGCCAAATAAGCGCGTCGACATCCAAGACAAGCTAGCTACCACGTGTTCGCCATTGTGACGATAGAGCCTGGGACGCGGTTTCGGCAAGCTTCAACTTATACAGTACCCTATTAGCTAAGTATATATATAACTCCCTTTTGATGCATCATTAGGGATTGTATATGGCAAGGTAGCTTGTCGTTACGTCGAGTGACATAAATAAACCACATGCTAGTATTCTAAATTAATTTTATTCCCAATTTCTTGAATATAGATATTTAGTAGCCTAGTACATTGCTACGTAATATCCCTTAATTTACAGCTCGCGTGTGAGGAATTCCACGAGCTGTTACTTTACCTGTGTTATTCATCTCCCAGTGTTCTACGAGGAATTCCGGAGATCCCGAGGATGATTCGTAACTGATGTCTTTGAAAACGTCTTCAAGCTAAGACTTTTCGTATTTCTTTGATTTTTCAAATTATCAGTATTTTGATTGTCATTTATGGAATGCTGTGTACACCGGAGATAATACGTGTTTATTGTAATGATTAATTTCTTATATTGATGATCTATATTCTTATTGGTGACAAATTTTCTATTGATTCTTTAATTGGTCATAAGATTAGGTTATTACACAATGCACTGGTGTACGAACCACACTAGTTCCAAGACATATATGAAGTTCTAGCAATAACCCCCCAATGTAGGTGTTTGAGGCTTTGATTCAAGTAAATTATTTATACAGCTCATTAATTACTCAAGTGATTATTTTTCCTAATATTTATCCATAGTCATTGGTTCTTACAGGAATTTCTAATGATCACATTTTATTAGTTCCCTCTTTACTATAAAAGCGGGTGGTCCTTCGTAATTGATTTCATTACTTTAATAATTAAATAAATAGAGTCAAGCCCCAAATGTCCCACATTATGGTCATTATCGAACCGGATAAACATAAAATATAAATATAAATACTAATTTTTAATAACTAATCACTGTGTGAAGTAGTCTAGACTAACCATTTTAATTAATTGTGTCTACCAACAGCGTAACACATAGGTTAGCCTAAGTCACACCAAGTCATTGCTACTTTCACCTCATGTATAAGGTAGCACTCGTGGGACACAGTCAGTTGCCCACAACACTTAGACCTATACCTCATACTGAAGTAAGAATCTTTAGGTCACCAGGAGCAACAGCTCATAACTTTTACAACAATTCCACACTAACACCTGCGTTAGAGTGGCCACACCATCTAACCATTATATACTTAGGTGGTAATGACATCCATCCTACTGTCATCCAGCTGAGGTGATCAATCACCTTAAAGCCATAATTTCTTCATTTAAGCTCATCAGTAATTCGGTAGTATTCACGTTAGTGGAACCTCGCCAACCAAGTCAAGATAATCGTTGGGGAGTAACACCAGAATACTACCAGAGAGCTGCTAAATACATAAATTTCAGGCTGAAAAAACGAGTGAGATTGGATGCCACTTATATACAATTTACAGCCAGACCATATAGACAAAACCTGGCAAGAGATGGTGTACACCTGTCAGGTGAGTCTAGGTTACATGTGCTTGACAAATTGATCAACACAATCAACTATCACAAACGGCTGTGGCTAGCAAGCCAAACTTAACTGTACATAATTGTTTTCACTTGTGTGTGCAAGTGCACACTTATAAACTATAAAATCCAAAAAAAAACAAAAATACAGCACAACTATATTCACATTACTGCACCACAATAATCTTTACCAATCTTATTAGGTAGAATTTAGGCTGTGATTGTGCTGAATTTGGCACAAACCCAGACTAAATAAATCTGTAGTTTCTTAGGTAGGAATTATCAAGACTATACTTAAGCAAGTCAGTAGTATATGTATTACACCATTTGTGCTGACCCTATCAAGGGTGGGATTAAACTTTGAGATAACTCTGATTGGAGTGTCTCCATATTATTTCATCTTGTACTCATTATTTTGTGTGTATCTATTTTGTGTATTGCTGGATGATCACCATTACATCTAATGGTGATATAGAAGAGCTAACCGGACGAAAGTTAATGGTGAAGTTCAGATAGTGCACAAAATGTCTAGCTACTTGTTGTTAGGTAGGTACATTTAACCTCGAGTGAGGTGGAGTATAATTTAGCCACGTTAAATTAGGCTATATTTAATATTACTTGTCAACTAATGAACAAGTACCCAAGCTTCATTAGTAATACGTATTCTAACCCCATGAAGTTTGGACTTAAGCCCATCATGGCTACTCCTGAGCAATTAAGGAGAACCTATATTGGCCTTAAAGGTCATTTAACCAGACTAATTAACAAGTCTGAGGACTTATCTAAAGCAACTCCCATTGATTCTTATCAATTAGAGACATCAGTGAGAGTGGCTGATCTGAAATTTGATCAAGTTAAATCTACAAGTCAGTCTTATATTGCTCTACTGAATACCATAGAAACTGATCCTGATGAATTGGGTCAAATTTTAGCAGATATTTCCCAGTATGAAGATGAGATTCAAGATAAACTTTACATGCTATCCAATCTAGCAACACAATCTAAATCCAATACAAATAATACTATGTCTCAATTCAGTAACCAATTGCCAGAGATTCGTTTGCCTACTTTAGATTTACCTACATTTACATGGCCGGATACAGAAAATTGGGACAATTTTTGGACTTCATTTGAAGTTCATATACATAAGAAATCGTCTCTTGACAAGATTTCTAAATTCTCATACCTGCTTAGTCTTCTCAAAGGAGAGGCTAAAAAGGTCATACATAACCTAACTCTCACTGAGAGTAATTATGAGGAAGCTATAAAACTGTTGAAGTTGAACTATTGCAACAAAGAGTTGAGTATAGCTAACCTTTATTACCAGTTGCTAGATCTGAATGCACCAAATAGCAGACCAGAGTCACTTCAAAGCTTCAGACTAGAAGTAGAGTCTCTAGTAAAGGCCTTAGGTACTAAAGTTGATATACCCGCCTCGGAATGGTCAATCAAGTTACTTTTGCAGAGGAAATTGCCTCGAAATTTCTTAGCAGAGCTCTGCTCACACTATAAAACCGAGTTTCTCACTCCTGACCAAATATTCGAGGGACTGAGAATAACGGTTAACAGGTTGAAGACCCATGATAAGATTAAACCTGAGTCTATACCACCTAATATTGACACTTCAGTCAAACCCAAACCGACTTTGAATAAGTCTAGTAAGTATAAATCTAGGACTGCTCCATCCACTGGAAGGAGGAGTGGTAATGTAGGTACTTATTCAATATCTCCTCCTGAGGTAACCAATGACTTGTCTGCTAAAGAGACAAAATCAACCAAAGAAAGAAGGTGTCTGTTCTGTAATCAAGGACATGCCACCTACCAATGCTCTGTTTATCCTAATTATAATACCAGGATTAAACGGTTATAAGAAATACACAGGTGCACCAAGTGCATGGGCTCTCATGATCCCAAAAAATGTGTAGTGCAACTACGTTCATGCAGTAGATGCAACCAAGGTGTACATCACTATGCCTTATGTAGAAAAACTTCTACCCAATCCATGACAACTGGGGAGAATTCCACGAATTCGACCACAGTTCAATATTGCAAAGTGCATCAAGAAATAAATGTACTTGCTACTGAGTCAGGCAATACCACTCTGCCTACAGCTCAACTTAGACTAATAAACAGGAAATCTAGAGTTAACACTAGAGGTCTTTTTGATCAAGGATCACAGAAAACCTTCATTACACAATAGTTAGTCGAGCAGTTAAAATTGAAACCTGCCAAAAGTGTGAGATTGAATATTTCTGGTTTCTTGACTAACAGTGGACCTCGTGAATACCAGGTAGTTAAGGTATTAGTGAGACTTGGATCTTCCACTAGTCCAATACAAGCGGTAGTAGTAGATAAACTTCCTACAGACCTGCAGGTCACAGGATTAGCTCGCACTGCGAAATATCTTAAACGAAACCGCATGAGGCTAGCAGACTACAAAACAAATTCTGACTGCCTCACTGATGTTGGAATACTTATAGGCGCTGATCATTATTATAAATTTATAACGGGATGCACCAGACAACACGGAATGAATTTGTTGTCATCTGCTGGAGGCAAATTGCTTACTGGACCGGTGCTTTTCCAACAAAATCCAGCGTCAACAAACCAACAATCTAACAACATAATAGTGGCGTGACTAGGCTTGGAACAGTCACCCCTACATTTCAGAGAAATATCTGAAGATATTGAATCTGATCCACCTGTACATCGTCTGTGGGATTTAGACACTTTAGGTATTATCCCTGAACAACCAAGCCCTGATGATATGTGGACTTACCAGCAATATCTGGATACAGTTGTCTATAAAGATAAACAATACTGGGTGAGACTCCCATGGAAGTTGAATCATCCACAACTTCCAGTTAATTATTTCATGACAGCCTCGCAATTGCAGTCTCAATTAACACGACTACAGAAGCAGCCAGACAAACTGAACATGTATCATCAACTAATCCAACAACAACTCAACTGTAAATTTATTGAGGTTGTTGATAATGATGACCGGAAAATAGGTCACTATTTACCCCATCACGCTGTGGTGAAAGATTCATTGACAACACCTATCCGTATTGTCTTCAACTGTAGTGCTAAAGTGAAGCCAAGCAGTGTGTCTTTGAATGAATGTCTCCAAACGGGACCTAGCCTAACCCAAAGGCTACATGATGTGCTATTACGATTCCGCACTGGTATTTTTGCTTATACTGCTGATATCAGTAAAGCTTTCCTTAGAGTAGGTTTAAAGGAAGAGGATCGTAATTACACTAAGTTTCTCTGGATTAAGGACCCACTGGATCCTAACAGTGATATCATCACATATCGTTTTGCCTCAGTATTATTCGGAGCGATGTCTTCCCCATTTCTATTGCAAGCAACATTAGATACACATTTGAGGAAGTCTGATAGCCCTTATAAGGCAGAAATTAGTGACAACTTGTATGTCGACAATTTCCAGGGAACTACAAATGATCGATCTAATTTGGTAGAAATCTACCATGAGGCTAACCGTGATTTATTAGGAGCCAATATGCCACTACAGTCATGGGCCTGAAATAATGAATCACTAAACCAGATAATCGAGAAAGAATTTCCAGGTTATCAGGTACCTTATCAATTAAAGGTTCTAGGTGTGGAATGGAACACAAGTACTGACGAGATGAATGTCAAATCAGTACAAACCGATAATTCATCCCTTACCATGAGAACATTGCTCTCGTATGTCAGTCAACCATTTGACCCTTTAAGCTTACTTAGTCCTATATTAATAAGGGGCAAACTCCTAATGCAGGAATGCTGGCAGAAATATATGGGATGGGATGATCCGTTACCAAGTGAGTTACAAGCTAAATGGCAGATACTCACAACGGATTTCAATCAGTTAGGTGTTTTGAAATTTCCTCGTAATGCTTCAGGACCAAACTTGCCACAAATTTGCACGTTTTCTGCGATGCCTCTGGCATAGCGTATGGCGCTGTAGCCTACTTAGTTAATAGTGCACAATCAATTTTGCTCACATCTAAAGCAAGAGTTGCTCCCATCAAGAAGAGATCTTTACCTCAAATGGAGTTGACTGCATTGCTGGTGGGAGTAAGATTGGCTCATTGCCTGACCAAGACACTCAATAATATCCACTTTGGTGAGATTGTCATGTGGTCGGACAATGAGGCAGTCTTACAATGGGTAAGAAGCAACAATAATAAAACCCCTACGTCAGTAATCGTGTTAGGGAAATTCATGAATTATCTGCTGGATATAAATTCAGACATGTTCCTACTAAGGACAATCCTGCGGATTATTTATCTCGAGAATTAACACCGAAACAACTTATCAAGTCTTCGCTGTGGTTCAATGGACCTTCATGGCTTGTTGGTGGTCAGTGGCCCAAACAAAAGCCACAAGTCATAGTGACCAATATCATCACTCCCATGAAAGAACCAGAACCTCATCGAATCTTAGATATTGATCCTCACAATTATTCCAACTTAAGTAAGTTATTAAGAGTGACAGCACATGTGTTTGACTTTCTTGCTAAGATAGGAATCAGGCATAAGTTTCCCAATCCTATCCTCTACTGGATCAAACGTTCACAACAAGAGACATATGGAAGTGAATATGAAAATCTTCCAGATAAATTAACTAAGTCTCTAGGTATCTGGTATGATGCCAACACCCATAATATATTAAGGTGTGGAGGACGTTTGCTTCATGCCAAAATTGATCTAGACACAAAGAATCCAATCCTTCTACCTCGTCACCACATCATTACCAAACTTCTAGTTTTACATCACGATCAATATGGTACTTTACATGGTGGGGTGTTAGACACTCTCACCGACCTTAGACAGAAATACTGGTTTCCTCAAGGTCGTCAGACAGTCAAATCAATTATTAAATTCTGTGTAATCTGCAAAAGATACGATGCTAGAGTATGTCTTACCCAGGACCTCCACCACTCCCTGAAGAAAGAGCGGTTCATATTCGTCCTTTTGAAACCACTGGTGTCGATTACACAGGAGCTTTGCTTCTCACTGGCAATCCAGATAAGATACCAGTGAAAGCTTACATTTGCCTCTTTACGTGTGCTACCACCAGAGGCGTACATTTAGAAGTAACTTCAGATATGAGTGCTGAAGCCTTCATCCAAGCCTTTCGCAGATTTACAGCTCGCAGATCTTGTCCCAAACTAATGATATCGGACAATGGTTCCAATTTTGTGGCAGGAGAAGCCTGTCTGCGAGAAGTATGGAATCATCCAGAAGTACAGTCAGTCCTGCAGAGACGACAATGTCACCGGAAATTTATAGCTCCAAGAGCCCCTTGGCAAGGTGGGTTCTACGAACGAATGATAGGAACTGTCAAGAAGTGTTTAAGAAAAACCTTACATCGACAGAAAATTAGTTACTCCGAACTCCAAACACTTGTTGTGGAAATCGAGGCGCGAGTCAATAACCGCCCATTAACATACCTGTCAGATGATTTCTCACAGAGAGAACCTCTGAGTCCCTCACACTTGATACATGGAGGCCTGCTGAGTCCTCTCATACCTTTAGCAGAAGAGGACCCCGTCGACCCTTTACATGTAACCAGGAGTGACTTAGTAAAAAGTTACCAACATCTCTCAAGAGTCATTGAAAGGTGGAATGAGGTGTGGACTCGAGAGTACCTCACAGATCTACGAGAGTACCACTACGGAGCTTCGAGTCCCTATAATAAAGTACAACTTAAACCAGGAGACCTAGTATTGGTTGACAGTGATGGACCAAGGTCAGAGTGGCCCATAGGCAAAATTGTTGCTATCCATCCAGATCACCAAGGTATCCTGAGAGTAGTGAAAGTTTTGTGCCGAGGCAACACTACCCTAAAAACCTTAGAGAAGTTGGTACCTTGGTACCTCTCGAATTAGCAGAACGAGAGTGTTTACCAGAACCAGCTTCACCAGTAGTTTCCGAGGACAGCGATTCTGATCCACCGAGCAACCGCCCCACTAGAGCTGCTGCTCAACAATGCAAGCGGAAACTACAAGCCTATTACAGCTCTGACCAAGAGCAAATACCTTCACATCCAATTTAAGTAATCATGATGATACTGTGGTGTAATGTCAAGTAACAAATCGTTACAAGTCACCATGACCCATAACATTCACATCACAGTAGATTCTTAGTTATTTGAATTGTGTGATTTAATTCTTAATTGTTGTATAGGCTATAAATAACATTATTTCGTCTAGAGTATCTGAGAGTTTACAGACTTTATGACTTAGTAACATAAACATTACATGTCATAGCGACACCAGTCACAGAGTTTATTGTAGGCTTTCTTTGTTATTAACTTTAGATAATTCATAATAGCATGTTCCATTTAACATGAAATCTGCAAGACTTAAGTTTCTTGTATGTCCTTGACAAATACGGGACATCCGTTATGTGTGTACTAACATACTAATATTAATACTAACTTCGGGATGGGTATGTCAGTACTCAACATTACACTGCAACCCGATAAATCTCCCCCCGGAGTTATCTTGGAAATTTCCAACACTAATACAATACTGTTGTATTATTATTAACTATTACTAAAATCTACTAATTGCTGTAGTAACTAAAATTAACTAACAGTAGTGTTCACATGAACTAATAATTGTATCTGTATGATAATGCTGGAATTCTTACGTAACCAAGCGCCAGTATTGCGTCAGATTCTACCAAGTTAAACACATTTATATCCAGTGTGTTAGAGAATTGAGTGTGATTCTCTAAAATCAGCAGTATTCCGTGTGATAGTTATTTACTGATAACATAACTCCCAAATAATGCCAAATCGAGAGTTTTTAGTTACAACTGTTATCAAGTAATGAATTTAACGTCACGCGTGAATGCCATGGAGAGAACTAAAATCATCTCCATTTCTTGTTTACCATCGTAAGACGAGAAAGTAATAATATTTAGCTCCCTAGAATTACAACCCAGTCTTTATCAATGCATTTTAGCCACAACTGCGCGAAATAATATTATTCGTGTAAAATAATTTCTGTGTCGAATGCGAGACGCCGGGGAGAGGGAGACGCCATTGTGGTAGACGACAGCTTGAGGAGAAGTCGCCAGTGTGCGGCGTGAAGACTTGTTGCGGAATTAAGCAACTTGTTTTGGTGTCAGAGTCTAGGATACGTTGTGGTGAATTGTCAGCAAGATTTAACCTGATATTCATCCCGGAACTAGTTAATTTGTTCTACGTGATCCATCGTGACCGGCCAAATAAGCGCGTCGACATCCAAGACAAGCTAGCTACCACGTGTTCGCCATTGTGACGCTAGAGCCTGGGACGCGGTTTCGGCAAGCTTCAACTTATACAGTACCCTATTAGCTAAGTATATATATAACTCCCTTTTGATGCATCATTAGGGATTGTATATGGCAAGGTAGCTTGTCGTTACGTCGAGCGACATAAATAAACCACATGCTAGTATTCTAAATTAATTTTATTCCCAATTTCTTGAATATAGATATTTAGTAGCCTAGTACATTGCTACGTAATATCCCTTAATTTACAGCTCGCGTGTGAGGAATTCCACGAGCTGTTACTTTACCTGTGTTATTCATCTCCCAGTGTTCTACGAGGAATTCCGGAGATCCCGAGGATGATTCGTAACTGATGTCTTTGAAAACGTCTTCAAGCTAAGACTTTTCGTATTTCTTTGATTATTCAAATTATCAGTATTTTGATTGTCATTTATGGAATGCTGTGTACAACAGAGATAATACGTGTTTATTGTAATGATTAATTTCTGATATTGATGATCTATATTCTTATTGGTTACAAATTTTCTATTGATTCTTTAATTGGTCATAAGATTAGGTTATTACACAATGAACTGGTGTACGAACCACACTAGTTCCTAGACATATATGAAGTTCTAGCAATAACCCCCCAATGTAGGTGTTTGAGGCTTTGATTAAAGTAAATTATTTATACAGCCCATTAATTACTCAAGTGATTATCTTTCCTAATATTTATCCATAGTCATTGGTTCATACAGGAATTTCTAATGATCACATTTTATTAGTTTCCCTCTTTACTATAAAAGCGGGTGGTCCTTCGTAATTGATTTCATTACTTTAATAATTAAATAAATAGAGTCAAGCCCCAAATGTCCCGCAATATATGTCGTACCTAGTAGTCAGAACGCACTTCTCGGCCTACTATGCAAGGCCCGGTTTGCCTAATAAGCCAAGTTTTCATGAATTAATTGTTTTTCGACTACCTAACCTACCTAACCTAACCTAACCTAACTTTTTTCGGCTACCTAACCTAACCTAACCTATAAAGATAGGTTAGGTAGGGTTGGTTAGGTTCGGTCATATATGTACGTTAATTTTAAATCCAATAAAAAAAAATTGACCTCATACATAATGAAATGGGTAGATTTATCATTTCATAAGAAAAAAATTAGATAAAATATATTAATTCAGGAAAACTTGGCTTATTAGGCAAATCGGGCCTTGCATAGTAAGCTGAGAAGTGCGTTCTGGCTACTAGGTACAACATATATATATATATATATATATATATATATATATATATATATATATATATATATATATATATATATATATATATATATATATATATATATATACATACAACTTTAGAACACTTTCCCACCAGGAGACTCGAACCCTAGCCAGCACAGAAGCCTTCCAGCAACTGGCATAACAGGTACGCCTTAACCCACTCCACCACCTGCTCAGACCCTTAAAAGAGATGGTAATTTCGGAGTATTTATACACTCCAAAGACCACCATCTCCCAAGAGCACTAGAGCAAGTGAGGGGTCATTTTTACGTTTTTTCATCAAGTCCCTGTTAATATGGGAGAACACTGTGTCTATGCTTAAGGCACAACTCTCCTAAACACGAGAGTGAAGTATACAACTTTAGAACACTTTCCCACCAGGAGACTCGAACCCTAGCCAGCACAGAAGCCTTCCAGCAACTGGCATAACAGGTACGCCTTAACCCACTCCACCACCTGCTCAGACCCTTAAAAGAGATGGTAATTTCGGAGTATTTATACACTCCAAAGACCACCATCTCCCAAGAGCACTAGAGCTATTGAGGGGTCATTTTTATGTTTTTTCATCAAGTCCCTGTTAATATGGGAGAACACTGTGTCTATGCTTAATGCACAACTCTCCTAAACACGAGAGTGAAGTATACAACTTTAGAACACTTTCCCACCAGGAGACTCGAACCCTAGCCAGCACAGAAGCCTTCCAGCAACTGGCATAACAAGTATGCCTTAACCCACTCCACCAACTGCTCAGACCCCTAAAAGAGATGGTAATTTCGTAGTATTTATACACTCCAAAGACCACCATCTCCCAAGAGCACTAGAGCAAGTGAGGGGTCATTTTTACGTTTTTTTATCAAGTCCCTGTTAATATGGGAGAACACTGTGTCTATGCTTAAGGCACAACTCTCCTAAACACGAGAGTGAAGTATACAAGTTTAGAACACTTTCCCACCAGGAGACTCGAACCCTAGCCAGCACAGAAGCCTTCCAGCAACTGGCATAACAGGTACGCCTTAACCCACTCCACCACCTGCTCAGACCCTTAAAAGAGATGGTAATTTCGGAGTATTTATACACTCCAAAGACCACCATCTCCCAAGAGCACTAGAGCAAGTGAGGGGTCATTTTTACGTTTTTTCATCAAGTCCCTGTTAATATGGGAGAACACTGTGTCTATGCTTAAGGCACAACTCTCCTAAACACGAGAGTGAAGTATACAACTTTAGAACACTTTCCCACCAGGAGACTCAAACCCTAGCCAGCACAAAACCTTCCAGCAACTGGCATAACAGGTACGCCTTAACCCACTCCACCACCTGCTCAGACCCTTAAAAGAGATGGTAATTTCGGAGTATTTATACACTCCAAAGACCACCATCTCCCAAGAGCACTAGAGCAAGTGAGGGGTCATTTTAACGTTTTTTCATCAGTCCCTGTTAATATGGGAGAACACTGTGTCTATGCTTAAGGCACAACTCTCCTAAACACGAGAGTGAAGTATACAACTTTAGAACACTTTCCCACCAGGAGACTCGAACCCTAGCCAGCACAGAAGCCTTCCAGCAACTGGCATAACAGGTACGCCTTGGTGGTCTTTGGAGTGTATAAATACTCTGAAATTACCATCTCTTTTAAGGGTCTGAGCAGGTGGTGGAGTGGGTTAAGGCGTACCTGTTATGCCAGTTGCTGGAAGGCTTCTGTGCTGGCTAGGGTTCGAGTCTCCTGGTGGGAAAGTGTTCTAAAGTTGTATACTTCACTCTCGTGTTTAGGAGAGTTGTGCCTTAAGCATAGACACAGTGTTCTCCCATATTAACAGGGACTTGATGAAAAAACGTAAAAATGACCCCTCACTTGCTCTAGTGCTCTTGGGAGATGGTGGACTTTGGAGTGTATAAATACTCCAAAATTACCATCTCTTTTAAGGGGGCATATAAAAAAATATCGTTATAAATTAAAATTGTTCAATTTGCTTATAATTTTTTTTATGAAATGGTTATAGAAAGGGCTGCAACTGGTCCAAGTTTCACCATCACACCCTAAACAGAAAAGGAGAAAAAAAATACACAACGTATTATGCAACGAATGTTCAACATTCTCAAATAATCTCAGGGAACACATGTGTCAACTAAAATGTCTACTATGTGCTGTAGAAGCACAAACTCTTGTAATAATTGTAATATGTATGTTCAATATATTTATATTTATTTTTTTTTTCTTTTTATTTTTTTTTATTTTTACTTTTTTGCCAAATTTTTTTTCTCGTTTGTTATCAAGGGATTTGCATGAAACTTGCACACCTTGCTCAATGGATGCCTATCTGCAAGGGTGCCAATTATGAACGAAATCTGTCGAAGTCAAGCTCAGCTACACGTGGCCGAACTTGGATCTTTATTTTACTCTGGAAAGTAATTTACACCTTCAAATTACTTCAGAGCTTTCATTTATTAATCAATTTACATGCAAATTACACCTTATATGTAGCGTTTGTGCTTCTACAGACTCTAGTAGACATTTTAGTCCAAAGTCTATTTGTTGATTTTATACAAATTTATAAATATCATATATTGCATATTTTTTTAGTAGGGTAACTTTGAAAAATTATATTATTGCACTAAACACTTTTTTGATAAAACTGATAACTAGAATCCTTTAATATGTGCTTAATTTAATATCTGAGTGTTACAGAAATGATTTTAGTTGACACATGTGTTCCCTGAAACTATTTGAAAATTCGTTGCATAATTCGTTGTTTATTTTTTTCTCCTTTTCTGTTTAGGGTGTGATGATGAACCTTGGACCAGCTGCAACCCTTTCTATACCCATTTCATAAAAAAATTTATAAGCAAATTGAACCACTTTTAATTTAACATCGATATGCCCCCTTAAGGGTCTGAGCAGGTGGTGGAGTGGGTTAAGGCGTACCTGTTATGCCAGTTGCTGGAAGGCTTCTGTGCTGGCTAGGGTTCGAGTTTCCTGGTGGGAAAGTGTTCTAAAGTTGTATACTTCACTCTCGTGTTTAGGAGAGTTGTGCCATATATATATATATATATATATATATATATATATATATATATATATATATATATATATATATATATATATATATATATATATATATATATATATATATATATATATATATAACTGAAAACTCACACCCCAGGGTGTGAGTTTTCAGTTGCATATTGTCCTGGGGACCATTCAGGCTTGTTCGCATATATATATATATATATATATATATATATATATATATATATATATATATATATATATATATATATATATATGTGTGTGTGTGTGTGTGTGCCTGCTCAAATAAACGGCACTAGGCTGCTGCTCAGTTTTCAGCCCTTAGCCTACTGCCTCCTCACTGCTTGGTTTGCCTAACTAAAATGTAAAGAATTTCTTCAACAAGAAATATTAGATTTTCTCACCTTGCATTGCGTCACTCACGCCATATGTACTCATGCAATCCTGCATACATATCAAAGTGTCTCTACAATCCTCCGTTCTATGTCCTGAGGCCCACCACTAAGAATGACTGTCTTTGGGTCATCAAAATATCAGGTAGGTGCTCCTGCAGTTCTCCAATATCTGCTGCTACTTGAAATCCCACTCAATGTATGTGAAGTTCCTCTAAGCAGCTTCAATAACGACACGTGTAGATCCACTACACTCGGAGTTCTATATTAACACTGAAGCTCTGCTCCATTACTGTAGTTCACCATGTAAATTTCATCAGATACGGAGCTCCTTCACGAACTTCTCCCCCCACACAAACCTAATTCCATTACCAAACCCTAATAACAATTTCCCTAGCAACACATAATTAATATATATTTACATTAATATCGCCATCCGACATCTCCTTACCGGTCTTTCTGAGATGGGTCCTCCCCCATTCCTAGGCGAGTTCACACCGAAATCAACGTTTGAGGCGTACCCCTGGGGCCAAGCCCCCAAGTCGCAGGGTTGCCAGATTGGGCTTCAAGTAGCGAATTGGACTACTTTTGAGAACCCCGCGCTCCCATATTTTTAATTTCGCTACTTGCGACTTTTTGGGCTAGTTTAAAAGCAAGTTGGGCTACTTTGGGCTATTAATATTAAAAAACTCAATGATGATTATTTATGCTTTAATAATATAATGTGTACAAATCACAGCTGCGTCCAACAGCCTGACTGACTAGACCACTTACCCCAGGAGGCCTGGTCCCAGACCGGCCCCGGGGGACGTTGATACTAGGAATCTTCGAAAGAAAAAGTAACCGCAAGGCAAGGTAATCAATCCTCCCCAGGGGCCATAGATTTCCCAACCTTAATTGTAATTAATACTTCATCCCAAAAGCTACACCTTGTTAAACAGATCTTCATTAAGGAGAGAAAGTTATCTAGAAATTTCCAGATTGATAAATGATTGGAAAGATCCCTTACAGTTAATACCTTTGTCAGGAAGACGATGGTTGGCAAGGAGTGGTAGTGTAAAGCGGCTGTTAGATCAGTGGGATTCTTTAACAACTCATTACCAAATAGCTTTTTTCCTCTTGTGATAAATATGTTGCAAGGCAACTATTTTCAATGTACGCTGATCCCTTCAATGGGCTATATTTCACATGTCTCAAACCAATCCTAAATGATTTTGAAAGGATGAATTTACTTTATCAAAAAGATGAAGCAGATCAGTGTAGTCTTCACACTGTCTTAGAAAAATTCACTCTTGGAATACTCAGGAGAATCGTGCATCCTCATCATACAAAGCTTCATGTTAATTTCGACTACATTTCTATGTATCTGCCCCTGGAGAAAGTTGACTTTGGTTACGAATTTTCAACACTTCTGGCCACTAACAGACAAAACATTTATATAACCCAGGAAAAGTTTCAAAATATTCAAGAAAGATGCGATAATTTTTTAGCGAAAGCTTGCAAATAGCTTCTTTCTCGTATTCTTAGTAATGTTGAAACTTTAAAAAAGGTGAAAAATCTGTTACCTGTCATATGCCTTAGCCACACACGGCCACCATTTTCAAAACTAACATTAGTATTAGCTGACCAATCTAAGCTTAGTGAAATTGAAAGTCAGCGGCCCCTACTGTTAACCATTGACTAGTCCAACATTTGTGAGGGACAAATTCCGACATCTGAATCGTCACTTTAGACCAAGACAATAACTGTTAAGAACGCTGCTGGCGATCCTATACTGATTGACCTCGCCCAGTTTGCCTTGAAAATATACAGCTTGCAAATCAGTAATGCCCTGGTTGAACGGGTATTTTCGAGAGTAACGTCTGTGAAAACTAAACTGAGAAATCGAATGGGACTTGAGCTTTTGACATCAATCTTGAGAATTAAAACATATCTTTAAGAATATGTAACTTGTTGCTCGTCATTTGAACCACTCATGTCAATGCTTAAATATGAGTCTGCAATATACAAGAACGAGGTTGCGGATGCAGATCAAGATCTTGGTAATCTTCAACTGTAAAGACGTGGAAGGACTCCACACCCATTAAGCTTCAAACAGTAAATATTGGTAAGTTATCCTATTATCATATTGATTAAATATATATATGCAGAGATAATATTAACAAAACAATTAAAATCGTTTTATGTACTCTATATATCATAATATATTACTTTGAAACCCGTATTAGTCACTAAACAAAAAATTGGGCTATTCTTATTACAAATTCGCTACTTTTAGACCTTCAGCTCACTACTTTCAGCAGTTTGGATCTGGCAACCCTGCTTGGTCGCCCACTGACCTCCGGAGAGCAAGCATGCGTCACTCTCACCTCCAACATGTCCCATCATCTCTAATTCCTTATATATTCTTACTATCTTCATGAAATATCTAACAAATGTTCGTAAACGTCTCTTATTATCACCATGAACACGATCGATTAATAATAAACTATCTATCAACTAATAAAGTGCACTCAGTGCAGAAAGTGACGATCTGGCGACACTTGCTCTGGGCGCTCCAAAATGGCGCTACGCTTGATCGTCCACCAAAATCCTTTTGGACTGTCTCTCGAAGCTTCACCTCAGTCTTGTCTTGAGAGCACGATGTCGCCTGGCAGGCTTCACAGAGAAACACCTGCTTACTGTCTTCCATCCGAAGAATAACACACATTAGGGTCCACAGAGTATACGACCATCATGTAGGCTTCAGGCCGTCCCTAATATTATTCCTGATCACTGAGAAATGACTTACGACGTCCCAGGCATTTCCCTCACACTTTGTAATATGTAGCCTTCACTCATCCACTAAACTGGGAACTATATTGTTCCTTCTTCCCAGGAGGAATCCGACGTACGTCCATTCCTGACGACTGTAGCAACTCAAGTGATGCATTACGACTTCCGTCTGCGTCACGTCACGTAACAAAATGTCAACATTTTGACATTTTGACTCTCACTCACTTCTATAAGGTGCTTGTCCTCTGCTGGTTTTCTTTTCGGTCCTAATTCACCGACGTTTACTCTATTCAGTTCCTTTCCCAGACTTCTAACTATAGTCAGGTGGGTAGAATAACTCTCACAAGGCACCTACCTCACTTGGGTACCTGGGGGTCATAACAATAGTGTCCTTCCTTGGGGCCATCATTGGTTACAACTTCGATGAATTTGTTATCGAGTTGTTGTTGTATTATGCCCTGGTACAATTTCAGGTTCCCAGGTTGACTGTTTAAGTGCAACACCTAAGACCTTAATTAATGCCAGTAAGTCGTGAAATGATTTACTGGCATCTAAAGATGATTCAGCTTCCATGGTAACCTGACCCAGTATTGGTTGTCCCAGTAGACAAATGAGTCCAGGTATTGATTGTATGTACAGTCGTCATCTGGTCTAGGTTGTTCAGGGACGATCCCTATGGTGGCTAGATTTTATAAGTTATGTACAGAGGGATCTCCGAATTCTCTGAATCTTCAGAGACAAGTCTCTAAATTTAAGTGGTGACTGTTCTCAACCTAGTAACGCCACCATCTCTAGGTTGACATGTTGGTTGTCTAAAGATGTGGGTTGTTTCAAACTCAAACCTGAACCAGTGAGCAAATTGCCTCCCACAGACAATAACAGGTTCATTTCCTGCTTTTTAGAGTGATGAATTGTCTAGTGAGAATTTATGGTAATATTCTGAACGTACAAGGAATCCAATGCTGAAGAATGGTCAGACGTGATTTTGTTATCAGGCAACTTAATTCCCCTTTCTTGTAATTACTTGGCTGTTGTCCCTAGACCATGATCATATTGGTCGGGTGGGATTTTGTCTACTACAATGGCTTGTCCAGGTCGCACATAACCGCCTAAATATACTAATGGTTGGACCACTTTCAGACTTGGGGTCCTGTGTTGATCAGGAACCCTGTTATATTTAGTTTTTCCTGTGCAAAAGGTTTCAATTTTAAGTTATCTGCCACTTCTTGGGTGACAAATGTTTTTTGGGACCGTTGGTCAAAAAATTCGTGGGTGTTGACCTCAGCCATACTGTTTTTCTATTGTAAGCTGGGCAGTTAGCAAAGTCACATTTTTCTTAGACTTTGTCGACATGGCACTTATATCCTTTCGTTCTTTGCAGAACAGGACGGTGATGGAAGCCTCTTCCTCCACCTTGGCTTTGGGAACTTTAATTTTATGTCTCCACACAGTACTGAGTAGTGTTGCCCTTTATCGCACCTGTTGAAGGTTTGCAGTTGGGTTGTACATGTATCGGTGTTAAACAACCTGAGGTATTTAGTGCATTTATGCAATTCCTTGAGTCGTTTACAAGTGTAGTACGGTCAAGGTAATTAGTGCAGTGGTATATGGAATGTTCTTCATTACAGAATAAACATGTAATCCAGCCTACAGCACATTTGGGAGTTACCACCTTGGGTGAAACAGTAACTGTAGACTGTAGCTAGTAGATTATGCCAATAATATACTCGCTCCAATCTCATGAGCTTAATGAGAGAGAAGAACATTTCTCAGTAGCACTAATGACTAAACTCAAATCATTTCCGTAAATACAGTTAACATTCCTTCCAACCTATTGGATTAGGTTTAGATGAGGTGTAGTCCAATCATATAAGCGACCAAGAAGTCTTCCAATAAGTCTACAATACTTGCAGTACAGTTGTGAACCAGCTTGATCGGGGCTCACCTTCTCGTAACTGTACCACGACTTCTTACTGGAGGATGGTTCGGGTGTCAGCCGGTGGATGAGGCTGTAAGTGTCAGCCGACTTAGCACACTTCAGGTAGTCGGTTTCTTCTTTATCTGCTAAGTAGAGGCGGACAGGAGGTGGCACACGTCTCAAGAATTCTTCAACAAGCATCAGGTTGACGAGTTCTGTAAAAGTAGAGACATGTGCTGCTTCCAGCCATTTCATGAAATACCTCCGTTTCGTGGTTATCACTCCTCCCAGCTAGACGTTAGCGTGTACTGAGAGAGGTGATAGCTTAAAGCCAATATTCCAGCACCTCCCCAATTATTTCTGTGTTGCACTTCTTGTTATTTTATCTTAACGTAACTTTTCATTGTGTCATTTAATTATTCTTATTATTTTGATTGATTGATTTTATTATAAGAATTTGTTTGTCCATTTTTTCATGTTTTGATTTATTTAACGTAATTAAAATTTCATTGTTAAAGTTTACTTGTGTTTTGTGTGTCTTCTCCTTACCTTACCACAGACGAAGTTCCAGTTTTTCATGTTTTGATTTATTTAACGTAATTAAAATTTCATTGTTAAAGTTTACTTGTGTTTTGTGTGTCTTCTCCTTACCTTACCACAGACGAAGTTCCAGTTTTTTCTATTTTTTTTTATAACTATGTGACGAGGCCATACCCCTAGCCTTAAACAGCCGAACACCAACGCGTTACCGTCACAAGTTATATGGGGGCCTGTCCTAGGAGCTTCACTCAGGTACTGGTGCCAAGTTTTTTTTTTTTTTTTTATTTTTATTTTTACATGCAAGCATGCGTATAATGTACAAGAAAAACATAAATATAACATAGAACAAAAGTACAAAGCACACATATGTACAAGGACAAAGGAACAAATCAATAGAAGACCAGCCAGAAGGGCTGACCACAAAAAAATGCATATACAAACAATACACAATTAGTAACACAGTGTAATACAAACATAAGGGAAAACCCCAGGACAAAATGCACACAAAGCAAGCCTGCTAACACCTCAAATACATACAGAGAGGCGAGAAACATACAAGAATAAGGACAATAACAATAAAGAAAACAGATCCGCCATAACAAACGGAAGGCAAAACATAACAAAGAGCACACGCCAACAGCCTGAAGGGCACACAATATGACAAACAAGTGCACACGACACCCATAACCGAACACACAAACGCATAGGAACCGCACACCCCCCCACGAGCCATACAAAAAAAAAAACACAAAACAAACCGGAGCACGCAGGAACCGGGAAACAATACCCACCCCACCCACTCACAGACACACACCCCACAACCAGGCAACACAAAATACAGAGAAATCACTTGCGAGGAACATCGGAAGAAACGTACTTCTCCGGGAACAGCTCACAAGGATATTTCGACTTGTAAGCTTCCCAGACGAGATCTTCAAGGTCGGTAGGGTTTTTGATCCCCCGCGCTCGAGCGGGTATCATAAACTCAGGAACATCTATATCTGGCGGCATCGGCCAATGCCTAAGGTCACTGACGCAAGTCGCATAACGAGGCTGGGGAGCGCCAACCACGCCCTGCGAGGAAGCAGATGACACCGGAGAAGCGGACGAGGGACGCCGAGCCTGCCACGCCTTCGCCATCGGAGCAGGTGTCGGACGCTGAGACGATAGCACTTCCACGGATACCGCAGGAGACACGGAAGGGACTGCAGGAAACGGAAGAGGCGGCAAGACCGCTGCCGAGGAAACGGGTAACGAGGAAGGGGCCACAGAACATCCAGAGCGAGCATCCTTTCTCAACATCACCACCAGGCCACCCCGCTCACCACCAACTACAGCAGGGGGAACCACCGCCCACGAAGAACCGGAGCCATCCGACGCAGGCAACGCACCTGAAGCAGGACCCTCGGACACCGGACCAGAAGTGGAGGCCGAAACGCCGGCACCGGCATCCTGAGGCAAGTGTACCTCCGCCACCACCGTAGTGTGCACCACATCCGGAGCCACGCCACCGTCAACGGAAGGACGACACTCGTCGAATTCGCCAACATCAGCCCACACAGAAGAACGCCGGGAACGCTTAGGCTCGGGCCGCACATCATCAGACCCGGAGGCAGACTCAGCGACCCGCGCAGCACCAACCGAGCGAACCGACGCACGCCGCAGCACGGCAGCCTCCTCAACCACACGGGGCACCAGGCCAGGCACAGGAGGGAATTCCGGATCCACCTCATCTCCCAGCGCAGCCGGAACAGACGGCGAGGGTGCAGGGACCGGGACAGACACAGCAGAGGAAGAACTGGAAGACGAGGGGTCTGAGCAAACGGCAGGCGGAAGAGGCGCAGGGACATCAGCCGGAGCACTAGGCGAGGACCCAACCTCTGGAAGAGATACGGCAACAACAGGGGGCGCAACAGGCGGAGCAACAGCTGCTACAGAGGGCACCTCCTCAGCCGAAGAGACGTCCATACCCACCGAATCATCCCCCACAGGAAGGGGCGGAAAATCCTCCTCACTGAAGAGGTTCACTGGTGCAACAGGAGGCGCAGAACAGGCAGCAGCCTGATGGCCCAAAAGACCACAACGATAACACGTCCGCGGCTGACGGGCGTAAAACACCCGAACGTTGTACCCCATAAGGCGCACAGAGGACGGAATATCCGCCCGGAGTCTCATGCCCAGGGTGCGAATGTTAGACCTCACACCCTTAAGAGGACTAGAAGACACCACGTTCACTCTCACACTAACAACTGCGCCAAACCGCCCGAAATACCGCCGTAGCAGAGCCTCTGGAAACTCCAAGGGAGCCCCATGCACACTGATGTAAGTAAGTGCACCACTTCTATCCGAGAGGGTGACAGTGCCCGCACCATCCGGCAGGGGCAGTGTCCGCCCCTCGTATCGCCGGAGAAAATCGCGATACGCCGCCTCCTCTGCAAACTTCACAATGGCCCTACGGGCCGTTACCAACTCGACCCCATAAATCGCAAACACAGGGACAGAGAGCATTTCACAAGCCAGGGCAATCTCCGGGTAACCAGCCCGCACAGAGAACTCTAGTCCCACAGACTGAGCCCGGACGACTGGGGGTAGAGGGACCCCCATCGTTACGCCACGTCAGCACAGGCGAGCAGACACACACCCGCCCCCAACAGGCCGAAACGGGCAAACAACACCAAACTGCTGGAGCGCCGATTCAACACGTCCGCCCCGCACCGAAGCTAGGGCCAGACTCCTCTGGTGCCAAGTGGTAATTTATGGTAAGCGTATTTAACTTTGTTAACGTAGCTTTACTATTTTTCATTCAATTACATTTTTTATAAGGTGTGGTGTATTGTGCATTACGAGAGTAACATATAGTGAAGGTGAGACAACTTTGGATTACGTGGTGACTGTAGGCCGCAGTCATACTCTTAATTGGTCATCTCTCCCTCCGTGTTATTACTCGTATTTACCATCTATGTCCCTTGAATATTTCTCATTCTGACAGATCATCATATTGGTACCCTGGTACTGTGGTCTGCCCCGGGTCAGGAGTACCCAATCTTCTGCAATCTGACTGTAGGAGGACAAAGAGGGCCATAGTTCCTCTAGCTCGAACTTTAGTTGCTGAATTGGGACCTCAGCAGCAGTTCTCGTCACCAGTTGACACCTCGCACCCCTACACGTCAGTCAGAGATGATGATACATACAACGGTAGGGAATTAGCTTATTTTTTCAGAGCACAAAAGTTCGCTAATTCTGTAAGTATCATATTAAATTCAGTTGGAAAAACTTGCTTTATGTCCTATAGAGACGTGGCAAGGTATGCCTACATTCTTGGACTACCAATTTTACTTTTGAAGCATTTAACTGTTTCATTTGTTTTCGAAACTCTGTTTCATTTGTTAGTAGGATTTTCTTGCCCTTATTCTCTTACATGAGTACCGGGTACAAGATTTCCTGCGCCCTTGATTTAATTTAATCATTTAATATCTTTCACTTAACTTTAATTGTTAAAGATCTCACAGGATAGGTACCAGTTGCCACGTTGTCCTGTTTCTGACATTCACTATTGAATATTCGTGTACCTTTATTTGCTAATTTCACCATGTTTCGTCTCCAAGCTTTCCGTACAAATCCAGCAGGTGAAATAGGGACTTTAAGTCGTGCCAAGAGGACTGAATTACAAACTCTTGCACATGAGTATCAACTAGAAGTTCCCTACCAAGCCAACAAAAATGACCTACACAACCTGTTGCTGGATTACTATTTAGAGCAAGGTAAGATAGACTCTGAAACTCATGAAACTTACTATATTGCAGGAAAAACTGATTTGGCAACGATGAAACTCCAATTGGAACTGGCCAAGATTGAACGTGAGCAGCAAAGGGAAGCCCGCGAACAGCAAAGGGAAGCAGCTGCCATACGAAGGGAAGAACAAGAACGTGAGATTGCCTTACTCCAGGAGCGGGAACGCGTACGGCTTGAAACCAAACAACGCGAGTTGGAGATGCAACGCGAACATGACAAGCAACAAGCAACTCTGGCTCTAGAGTGTCGTCAACGCGAAATCGCCTTGGAAACTTCACACTTCACTCAACGCCAGCAAGCTACTGCCAATCTTCCCGTCAGTTTTAATATATCACATGCAAGTAAGTTAATGCCATCCTTTGTAGAAGCAGAAGTTGATGTGTTTTTCACCACCTTTGAAACCCTTGCTAATCAACTCAGTTGGCCTGTCGACCAATGGGCCACACTTCTCAGAGTCCATCTTACAGGTAGAGCTGCAGTCACACTCAGTACTCTGGCGTCTGAGAATGACTACTACACTCTGAAACAAGCAGTGTTAGACGCCTACCTACTTTCCACCGAAAGTTATAGAAGGAAATTCCGTGACCACCTGAAGGCAAGTACCACTACCTTCCTCGAGTTTGCTAACACGAAACGGAGGTATTTCATGAAATGGCTGGAAGCAGCACATGTCTCTACTTTTACAGAACTCGTCAACCTGATGCTTGTTGAAGAATTCTTGAGACGTGTGCCACCTCCTGTCCGCCTCTACTTAGCAGATAAAGAAGAAACCGACTACCTGAAGTGTGCTAAGTCGGCTGACACTTACAGCCTCATCCACCGGCTGACACCCGAACCATCCTCCAGTAAGAAGTCGTGGTACAGTTACGAGAAGGTGAGCCCCGATCAAGCTGGTTCACAACTGTACTGCAAGTATTGTAGACTCTATGGACATACCATAGACAAGTGTGGTAAGTCTCAATACAAGGGAACCACTGACCAACAAAGACCCAAACCAACTCCTCCTAAGTCCGGTAAGCCTGTGATGAATGTTGGTGTTGATGTTAATGATCTTTCTCTTTTCAGTAACCACCTGTATACTGGAACTGTCTCTGCCAACGGTTCAAATCCGGAGGGACGTTTCAAATTGAAGATCTTGAGGGACACAGCGGCTCTACAATCGATCATCTTGAAGTCGGCTGTGCCCAACATCGTCTACACCGGAGAAACAGTCTTCATCACTGACCTCACTGCTACCACTCCATACCCTCTCGCCAGAGTCCACCTGGATTGTCCCTACGTGAACGGGGAAGTCCAAGTCGCCGTCAGGGAAAAGCCTTTTCCCATGCCTGGAGTGCAACTTCTCCTAGGCAACGACTTGGCAGAAGACCTGCAACCGACCAACCTGATCGTCATGGACAAACCCCAGGTGTGTAACTCTGTGCCAATAAACCCTATTCTTGAGTATGTTCCAGCAGAGGTTCAAGAGAGTGATGAAGTTTCTCCTCCGGTTCTCGTGACCACCCGTGCACAAGCCGCACGTCCACAGCCAGCTGACTCTACTGCTACCGCTGTCCCTCAAGACCCTCAGAAACTACCCCCGCATCTGACCAAGTTGGAGTTCCGTAAGTTGCAGAGGGAAGATCTTACTTTAACACCATTGTTTTTCCAGGCTGAGACTCAACCCGACAGTATTCCTGGGTTCTTCCTAGAGAACGACTTGCTCTACCGCAGATATAGACCCAGTAAACTGAAGGAGGAGGACGATTGGGCCAACATCGAACAACTTGTGATTCCCACCAGCCTGCGGCCCACTATTCTACACCTGGCCCACGGAGCATTCTCCCACTACGGCTTCAACAAGACTTACCATGGGATTCGTCAAGACTACTACTGGCCAGGTATGGTAAATAACGTCAAACAGTACGTAAAACAGTGTCATACATGTCAGATGGCAGGCAAACCGAACGTCTCCATTCCCAGAGCACCACTGATTCCCATACAGGTGCCTGCGGAACCTTTCCACAGACTCATAATAGACTGTGTTGGTCCTTTACCTCGGACCAGTTCAGGTAACGCCTACATCCTAACCATCCTGTGTCCTACCACCAGATTTCCCATAGCAGTTCCAGTGAAGAACATCACGGCTGCTACGGTTATAAAACATCTATTGAAGATCTTCACTCAATACGGATTTCCCAGGGAGATTCAAAGTGACTGTGGTACCAACTTCACCAGTGATCTCTTCAAAAGGACACTGGAGGAGTTCAACATCAAACAGGTATTGTCCAGCCCCTATCATCCTGCTTCACAGGGTTCTCTTGAACGTAGTCATCAGACCATCAAAGCACTCTTGAAAAAGTTTTGTAGTGAAACCTCAAAGGATTGGGATAAGCAGATTGACCTAATAATGTGTATTTTCAGAAGTCTCCCCAATGAGTCCCTAGGAGTATCTCCTTATGAGATGCTCTACGGCCGTAAGTGCCGTACTCCCCTTAAGGCTTTCAAAGACTCTCTCAGAGATGCCACCTTCAGTGAGCATCAGAATGTGCCCCAGTTTCTTCAAAACCTTCAACACATTCTAGAGAGAGTCCACCGCTTTGCCCATGATAATCTATTGAAAGCCCAGGTGAGAATGAAGACTCATTACGACCAGACCAGCAAAGTAAGAAAATTCAAGCCGGGAGACTTCGTCCTTGCCTATTTCCCTATCCCAGGTTCACCTTTACAAAACAGGTTTTCAGGACCCTACTGCGTCAAAGAGTGCAGAAGCAACAACAACTACGTCATAGAGACTCCAGATAGGCGGCGGAAGACCCAGCTGTGCCACGTCAACCTCCTGAAGCAATATAATGGTACTCCTCCCACTGTCTTGACTAATTGTTCTACCTTCACAGAACCCTACATCCACAGTGAGACCTTCCCAGCTTCTCCTCCCGAAAGCACTGACAAGGAGTCAGCGCTTTCTAATTCCGAAATCCTTAATGATCTTCCCAAATGCTTTCAGGATAATAATCGTGCTCCTTTGCCCTCTTCTAATTCCACTCTCACCTCGTCAGATAAACCCTTCATCCTCCATGTCGACGCTAGGGGTACCGACGTTGGTGGTGTCGTGATGCAACAACGAGGCGAGAAGAATACACCTGTCAGCGACTACTGCTACAAGGATCTACGGAACAATTGGCAAGGAGCTACTCTTCCTCATCCTGAAGCTTCAGCACTTCACTCCACCCCTGAAAAGTGCTCGGTCCACCATCAACACGGACCACACCACCCTACACCACCTGCAGCACGCCCACTTCCCATCTCAACGTCTTCTACTATGGGCTTGCTAACTGCAGAAATTCAACCTGGAGACACGCTATACCAAGAGTCTGACAACATCTTAGCCCATGATCTCTCCAGAGTTTATGAAGTAGAAGCGACTTCATCTAATACTCCACCACATAACGACGTACTTCTTCCAGAACCGCAGGCTTCGGGGGAGAGTTGTGACGATAATCTCCTTCAAGAGATTGAGCCTGCTCTTCCCTCCATAATTACGTCGTTGAAATTATATAATACTACTATGGAAGAAATGTCCAACAACGACAACAACACCAGCAAGGCTTGCCAGAGCGCAAAACGTTGCAGCCAGAGACACCTGTTCAGACTCAAACCGCCAAACTACTCGTTGATCGCTACCGGCTCCGCTGATTGGTCGCCGGTCTGGCTGCACCTGCACTCGCCCCCCCCATACTACTTGGTGTCTGGGGTCGCCACGACCTCAGACCTCAGAATGTTCAGTGCTTTCGTGGTTATCACTCCTCCCAGCTAGACGTTAGCGTGTACTGAGAGAGGTGATAGCTTAAAGCCAATATTCCAGCACCTCCCCAATTATTTCTGTGTTGCACTTCTTGTTATTTTATCTTAACGTAACTTTTCATTGTGTCATTTAATTATTCTTATTATTTTGATTGATTGATTTTATTATAAGAATTTGTTTGTCCATTTTTTCATGTTTTGATTTATTTAACGTAATTAAAATTTCATTGTTAAAGTTTACTTGTGTTTTGTGTGTCTTCTCCTTACCTTACCACAGACGAAGTTCCAGTTTTTTCTATTTTTTTTTATAACTATGTGACGAGGCCATACCCCTAGCCTAAAACAGCCGAACACCAACGCGTTACCGTCACAGTGTAATCATCAGTACAATTCCCACAGTGATTCAATTAACTTCACTACATACACTTGGGAGTTACCACACACTTTCTACCTCAAAAATGTAGTACTCGGCATATTCAGTTCTAACCGAGCCCATGATGCTTTGGCTTTGACACAGAGTTCGATGCAGTCGGAGTTTACTGTCTGCTCTGTATCGAAGTTGAAGCGTCTTGGGGTCGGTTAGAACTGAATATGTCGAGTGCTACATTCTTGAGGTAGAAAGTGTGTGGTAACTCCCAAGCGTATGAACTGAAGTTAACTGAATCACTGTGGAAATTATTCTCATGATTATTCGCTTCTCGATCGCTTATATGTTTAGACCACACCTCCCCTCATCATCCTACAATAGGTTGGAAGGATGGAAGGAATGTTAACTGTAATTAGAGAAAAGGTTTGAGTTTAGTCATTAGTGCTACTGAGAGTTGTGCTACTTTCTCATTAGGCTAATGAGTTTGGAGCTAGTATATGAGTGGCCTAATCTACTCGCTACAAGACTCTGAGGGACCACAATGCATATGTGCCCACACTGCCAAATTTCCCTTGTGGAGAGGAGTTAAATGTTTTATGTTTAGTTACAGTACTGGGTATACTCTGTGGTTTATTATTGGTGATTAACGAGGGTTTGGTTGTTGGTTAACTATCTGTATTTGCTCGCTGTCATTCTACAACAGAGCGTAAACCTTTTGTAATCTCTTGAACTGTCAGAGAATATATGCTACACAGGGAACTCAACCTATCCATAGTCTCACTGGGTTATTTGCATCATACGTTAACTTTAGTTAACCACTCAGCACTATTTATATCAACCTTAAGGCTGAGTGCTTTTTGTAATGACTCAAGCTACAATCTGAAGGCTTGGAGTTAGTCAGTGGTTTCATTAGTTGGGGGCAAGTCCCAAATTTTTAAACTAAATGTGTGACAGCTCGCTCTGTGTTATCATAATTATCTTTAAGGAGCTGAACTGCAAGATCATAGCTGTCACTATTTAGGGTTAAATTTGTTACCACTTTTTCAGTTTCACCTTTAAGTTGACTGCGTAGGTATGTGAATTTGGTGGTTTTAAGAATTTTGGGTTTAGAATCCACAGCATCAACAAATTAATTCCAGATGTTTTCCCAATTTTCATCCTCAGTTCCAAAGAATGTGGGTAAACTGGCTGAAGGTCGTTTAACTTCTGGTTGAGTAGTATTAGTTGCAGCTATTTTTGTGGCTTTACTCTGGGCAATTAATTTGACAAAAGGCTTTAACCTGGCTTGAGTGTCATCCTCATAATTTGCCAGATCATCCATAATACCATATAATACACCAGTACTTGCATTGGTGTTGGCAAATTCAGCCAAATACTTTCTATTTGGCGTTTGACTTGGTCATACTTGTTGCAACTTGCAAGTAGGTTTTTAGTTCAATATGTTCAACTGGAGTTTGTTGTGACAGATCATGGCATTTATTAATCTGTCTTGTTAAGTGTTACGGACCCAAGCCCAGCGTCCTAGCACGGAGCAGTGACGACAACGCCATCTGCCGGTCAGCTCCCAAAAACCCCTCCAAATGGACGATGCCATCTAGCAAGGGCGGGATATACCGGCCACAGGGGCTGGTTTCCCGTCCTAATCAGCTCGTAACATAGCCGCTGCTGACCTCTGGTGAGGTGACGCTTAGACAGCAACGCCATCTATGGAGTGGATAGGTGGGCGTTTGCGTCTAAGCCTGTAATTGAGGTGCCCTAGAGTGTAACCAGTACTGATGACGTGTCTGATTACAGAGTCGACCTGGGATTGCTGTAGTGGACGTTGGATCAGTCTACCCAAGGCAGCCGTAGTATCGCCACGAGTTTGCTATAGAAGCTGTGAGTCACCCCCCGGATGAACACTGTTGTGTTAGCCTGCCTGTGAGGTGGCAGAACCAGGGATTGTCGTACCCGGGGCTGACTGGCGGAGAAGACTAGCCACTGGGGTGTTGTGGTGAGGATAGTGATCTGTGGAATCACACGAGGCTCCTGCCTAGGGCTCGCAACCCTAGTATCGGTCGTGGAGTGGCCTACGCAGCGTAGCTGATTGGAACCTGCCAGCTACAGGCTGGATTTGTGGTTGAAGGCCTCCACGACGGTGCACCCAGTGGGACTATGATTTGGCTGGCCTGTGGCCGGGGTAGACTCGTCTAGAGAATCTACGCATTCATCGTGAGGCCACAAGAAGAGGACCAAGGGCTAAGCATCGTTGAGCACCGTGGAACACTCCGCGTCTTCAGAGGAAGACCATACTGTACATTATAGTGTTTATACCCCCCATGTGATAATTTATATATTTATTTATTGGTGATGGTAATTATATATTTAATTTAGAGAATTTGTATCCCTTCCCCTTTAATTTACTTGCGTTACGGAACACACCCCTTGAAAGCCACTACTAGCTTGGGGCCGGATACCCAAACTCTACTAACATCAGAGAAAGAACCCAGTTGCGACCCAATACGGCCGTAACATTAAGTGACCCTTATGTCGTATTGGGTCCTTTTCAGTTTTGTTTCTAGATCAGCTATGTTGACTGCTTGGTTGGAATTTACAGGACCTATTATATTGTTCCTAATGTAAGTAGGGTACTTGCTTATAATCTTGAGCAATTACTAACGATAGTAGCCAAGGGTCAGTTTTATATCACCAGGCTAAAATACTACCTCCGAGGTTATTGTACATTAACCCGTAGGCTGCTCAGCCTTAGGGGTCAAGAAGCGAAAAATAAACGAATTATGTAAAAATTACTTATAAATGTTAAACAAATCTCAATCTTATTATCTTCAGTGTCGTGAAAGTTTCATTAAAATATTTTCAGAAATTTATTTTAGACGAATTTTTTAAACCGAAGAACGTTTTGTTGATAAGGGGAACAGTTCCTAACAACAGGAACTGAAGAATAAATCAGTAATAAAGAGATACAAGCACCTGTCCGACGTACAAATAAGAAGAAAAATAGTTAGAAGTTTCCACAAGGAGGATATGCAGCTGGTGCCATTATATCATTGCTACGTAATACTTAACAACACACATAGTAAGGAGTAAGTATGTTATTTTGCTCTATTTTGTTATACATCATATAAATACATTGCCCAATGTTAATATCTGTTACTTGCACCAATGTCCCCAAATATTTTTTTTTAGGGGAAATTTCTTTTTTCTTTTTTTTTCTCCTTTGTTTATTATCAAATTTTGGTGTAACCTCTACATCCTGGAGAGTGTATAACCGTCCTACCTATGTGAAGATAAAATTAAATTGGTCAACAAATAAATCAGTTACAACTTGCAGAACTTTGATTTTTTTTTTGGCTTACCTTTTCACAGATTTCAAGCTCAGTTTTCTTTGCCTCTTTTGGTGGTTTCGATGATTAGGGACAAGATCAGGACTTTTCACTTACATAAAGTAGACCCCTAAATATATCCCCTATATAATTTTAATTATTATAATTACCTTTATATTTGTTTTTTTGGGTTATTTTTTCTTGACATTATTTCAACACATATTTACTGACAACTTTCACATATTTGAGTATGAATATTAAACAATGCTTATTAAAACATACTAGAAAATTAATGAATACTACATTATTCATTGTCGATAACTTCAACTTCAATTATGACTATAACTAGAGTTTCAACTGTAATAAGCATAAAAATATTGAGTTTCTGATCTATTCGAACCATATTTACATATAAAGTGCACAGTTGTCTGTTCAACAATATCATTAGAATTGATTTTTCATAAACCTAAACTTCATCTAAGCACATATTGACCTATAACTTTCACACACTCGAGTACAAATCCCAAGAAATGTTTACTAAAACATACAAGAAAATTCTTTAATTAGAACTACCATATTAATTTTCAATAACTTCAACTTCAATTATCTCTAAAACTGGGATTTCAAATATGAGACCTGGTAAAAAATTAAGCATCTGTCCGATTCCCACCATATTTACACACTATGTGCAAAGTTCTTAATTCAAAGGCATCCATATACCTTAGCATTATTCGAATTATTCATTTTCAATAACTTCAACTTCAATTATCTCTAAAACAGGAATATTAAATTTGAGACCTGATAAAAAATTCAGTTTCTGACCGATTCTCACCATATTTACATTACTTCCCCCCCCCCCCACAAAAAAAAATATAGGTATACGTTAGGGATAACTGTATAACAGACACTGTGCTCCTTAACTGTCTAATAGTAGGTTCGACATATATATGAATGAGACTGGGTGGACATAAATAGGAGCTGCCTCATATGGGCCAACAGACCTTCTGTAATTACCTTCATTCTTATGTTCTTCTAACAAACATATATATTGTGGAAACTATTGCCCATATAAAAGTAATAAGACCCTAATATGGTCCTCATTCAACAATACAACCTAAAGAGACAAAGATAATAGAATTTGAAATCTGTAAATATATCTACCCCCAAAAATTTAGTCACAAATTCTGCCACCTGTTATTTTGTTATATATGTTATATAACATTATTAATATTACACTTTCGCCTGGGTATGACGCAGCATTGCGTCATCCATTTCCTGTCGGTAATGCCGGGGATGACGCAGCATTGCGTCATCCACTTCAAATATTCGCCAAACATCAGGTTTTTATCCGATTTTTTGTGACTGGGTTTAAAATGCGCGCCGATGTCTTCCCATTTTTTTTGTTGCGCCTAGTGGCCCGCAGGCGGCGCGGCACACGCCGTCGGCCCATTGTTTTCGCTCCACTGTTGTGACCGGTGTCATCTCCCCTCGCGTCTCAAACGTGTGAACATTTCGGCTATTTTCCGTGGCTATATTTCTTACTGCGGCTTTAGAAACTATCTACGCTTACTCCATGATGGATAGTGATCATGAACAAGGCCCTTCCAGGAAGAAAATTGCGAAAGAAAGGCGTGAAAAGCAGAAGCTGATTAGTGTACAGAAGAAGTACAAGCATGTGAGACTAACTCCCTCTAAGTTTCAGGCTGTATTTGACGATTTGTCTGGGTCATCTAGTGATGAAACTGATGTCGGTATTGATACTGATGCAAGTAGTGAACATTTAGAAACAGAGACGACCGATGAGGATTTTGATAGTGATGGAAGTGAGGAATCTGAGGTCGAGACTGCCACTCGTGCACGGCGCGGTACTGGAGCTCGTGCCAGAGCCAGACGTACCACACGTACCCCAGCACCAACAGATTTTGATGATGGATGGTGTAGTGACAATACTGCACCCTTTTTGGACAATTTTACAGGTACACCAGGCTTGACTGTTCCTGTACCTTCCACTGTTCTTGGTTTCATTCAACTCTTTCTGACTCAAAAATTGCTGAAATATATTGCCTATGAAACAAATTTATATGCTTCCCAAAGTAAGGCAGGTACTGGGCAAAGGACAAAGCACAGATGGCAACCAGTGACAGAGAAAGAAATTGCTAGATATTTGGGACTGACGATCTTGATGGGTATTTGCCCTTTGCCAAGACTTAGAATGTATTGGCAAACAAGCAGATTCTGGCACATACCTTGTTTCAACACACCTTCATCACTGGTAAGCGATTTGAAATGATTGCTAAATATTTCCATGTTTATAACAATAAGTGTTTATAACAATAATACCACCAGGCCAAGGAGTTGACAAACTTATCAAAGTTCGCTCACTCATGCAATATCTCCTGAATAGATTCAAGAGAATATACATCCCCAATAAAAAATTGAGTTTGGATGAAGGGACAATGCCATGGCGTGGCCGTCTATCTTTCAAGACCTATAATCCCAATAAACCAGATAAATACGGAATAAAGCTCTACATGCTAGCTGAAGCCACCAGTGGCCACATTTATGATTTTGAAATCTATTTAGGAGTTGGGAAAACGACGATTGACACAGTTATGGCCTTGATTGAACCACTGAAGGATAAAGGTTACCATTTATATATGGACAACTATTACAATTCGGTCAGATTGAGTGAGGCACTACTTCAAGTAGGGGTATACACCTGTGGTACCCTCAGACTGCAGCGTGGTGCACCTAAATCTCTTCAGATGCAAGCAAAGGGTAAAGTGCCAGTAGATAAAACTTTATTCAAACGCAAGGACAATACTTTCATAATTTTGTGGAAAGATAAACGAATTTTTTCACTCATAACAAATTGCCACAATGCAGAAACACAACAGGTTCAACGCAGAAAACGAGTACGGAATCGTGATGGAACAACCTCAGTGCAGCAGGTAACTGTCAACAAGCCAAATGCAATCTGTGACTACAATACAAACATGAAAGGTGTTGATCACTTTGACCAAATGATCAAATATTATCACTTCACAAGGAAAACACACAAATGGACGAAGAAAATGACCATTTATTTTGTGCAAATGGCTATCTACAATGCTTTTGTGATGTATAACTACTACACAACAGATAGAAGGAAACTGACATTACTCCATTTCCACGAACTAGTCATTGCTGCACTATTGTTCTATAAGTCTAGTAACTGGTCTGAGGAAGATGATAACATCCCACATGCTGCTGATGTCAATGCCACTGGAGCCAATGTTGCAACACCAGGACCATCAACACCCAGACCTCCAACAGCAGGACCTTGAGGTGTGAGGCGCCCACTATTCACTTCACCTGTACCTGCAGACTTACCTTCATCTTCTGAGTCAGAAGACGAGGCTGTGATTATCACTAGTGGTGCTTCTGCTGCAACATCCATCTAAAGAATTCTATTAGGAACATTTTCATACCTAAATGAGCGCTGTAACACGAAAATTGAGATTATCACCAGGAAATAATACTAAACATTTGTGGGCGGGAATTGGGAGTGTAGCTGGAAGGCGTCTGAGAGCTCACTCCTGGCTAACACATGGCTCATCTTCAACTCGTCGGCGGTTGGAGCGTGACCAGGTTTTTTATTTTATATGCTAATGATACTCTAGAGAATTCTATTGCGAACCCATTGAGACCAAAATGAAAGACCTAGAACAAAAATTGAGGTGACTAGAGTGAAAATAGCGAAAACATTTTATCGCGTTTGCGAGCTCCTGGGTAACTCGTTCGCACTTTCTCTGCTTGCTGCGGGTAATTAGCCGGGATTTTGGAGTTTATATGCATTTAGTACTGTAGAGAATTCTATTTCGAACACAATGATACCAAATTTAATCTCGTAGAACGAGAATTGAGGTGAGAAAGTTGAAGAGAGTATACACTTTTCGGAATTAACGCGCGCTCCCGTGAAACGCTGGGACCCAAATCGTATCGTAGAGGGGGTGGCGCGCGGGGTGCGCGATTTAACATGTTGACCAATTTCGTTACAACTTGCGTTCTCCAAGATGTAGAAGTCACAACAAAATCCGAATAGAAACAAAGGAGAGAGAAAAAAATGTGGTTGTCAGTTTTTGTACAAAGGGACATAAGAATATTGCCATTGGGCAATGTATTTAAATGATATATAATAAAATACGGCATAATGACATACTAACTCATTAGTATGTGTAAAATCTGGCCCTTCATGTGGCACCAGGTGCCTATCCACTTTGTATACCCTCCTTACTACTACTTGTCTTCTTTGTGTGTCGAACAGGTGATTGCATCTCTTTATCCCTGATTGCCAGTAAATAGGAGGTGTGTCCCTGTAGGAGTACTGCAAGTTAGCCTTTCTTTATCATGCTTGGTTGGTACAGAGACACTCATTAACACTAAACGGTGAAATGATTATAGGTAAATATATAAAATATGAAAATAATTATTGATACACAACACAACTTATGCTGGTATTGATCCCACCAGATATAAGGGCCTGCATAATTAATTAATGGTGTTAGGTTGTTCAATATTTAGTACAACACTAGGCTATGGTAATATAAATGGGACTAGGTTGATCAGTATTTAGTTCAACACTTGTGAGATATCTGGGGCTTGACTCATATATTCAATTATTTACTTATTGGATTTAATAAATCGAAGGACCACCCACTTTTGAGAAAAGAGGGAAAACTAATAGAAGTGATCATTAGAATAACACTAGAGAACCAGTGTCTATGGATAATCATTAAGAGAATAATCACTTGAAATAATGAATGGAATGTATTATTAATAAATTAAAGTCAGAGCCTCAAAGACCTACATTGGGGGGTACTTCTAGAAATTCATATATATCTAGGAACCAGTGTGGTTCGCCACCAGTTCATTGTTGAGTAAAGGATATAATTAATCTAAACTACTATAGATTCAAAATATGAGAACTCAAATTGTGAATATTAAAGATCATGAATTATTGAGCAACAGTCAGAGCAAAACACATTAATTACCAATCATCATTTCTGGTAATAATCTATTCACTGTAAAGATTCTACAGGAATTATATAAGAATCAATAATCATATTAAATAAATTTGTACGAAAAAATGTCTTGGCTTTAAGATGATTTCTGTAACATCATTTCGTCATTCGTCCTCGTGGTCACAGGATCTCTACAAAGAAAGAACCCGAGGTGAATATCACGAATGATGAGAAACAACTTGATGACTCCTCGTATACATGCTGAAATTAGAGAAATTTAAGTAGCATTTGAATAGGCTACGTTTTATTTTCAATATTCATGAAAACGGAGGAAATTGTCGAAATTTTACTAACGTTGTATATTGGGTATCCTCGCTATATAACGACAAACTACTCACAAATATATAATCTAGGATGATGCATCAAACGAGAAACATATACTTAACATGAGCGTATTAAATACTGAGGTCTGCCGAAACCGCGTCAGCCAGTCCATGACGTCCACTGCTGTGTACATGTAATTACGGTCTTGGCTTCAATTGTTGACGCGTTATTAACTGGCTGGGCACTATAGAACACGTTAATAAGTAATTATTAACTATTGACCGAGTATCAACGTAATTCTTGCCGATAAATTCCCCAGTCACTACCACGTGTCTCGCCACTCTTCACGCCAGAGATGCCTTCTCTCGCACAATGGCGTCGCCGCCTCCCTCAACCCGTCTCTCGCATTCACCACAGAAATTATTAATCACGAATAATTCTTTTCCGGGCAATTATGGATTTAATACGTTAACGAGAACTGAGTTGCAATTATAGGGATTTAAATATTGTCATATTCTCGTTTTATGGTGTTAAACGAGAAATGGAGAAGAATTTATTTTCTCCATGGCATTCGCATGTAACAGAGAAAACTGCTACCACATAACTATTTCAGTTAATAACTCTCGGTTTTAGATTATTGGGAGTTATATTATCCGTAGGTAATTATTACACGGAATACTGATAATTTTAGATAACCACATTCAATTCTCTAATCCATTGGTAATAAATGTGTCTAACTGGACATTATCTGACGCAATGTTGCTACTCGATTTCATGGGAATTCTAGCATTAATACGCAGATGCAATGGTTAATTTATGTTGACACTACCGTTAGTGAAATTAGTAACTACTGTAGTTAGTATATAATGATAATGATTTATTATAATACAATAGTAGTTTATTAGTGTTGGAAATTTCCAACATCACTAGTCAATGGTAAAATCCTTCCCTAAAAAGGGGTTGGGATCTAGCTGCTAAAATATTGTGTAATAGACACAAAGTGCTATATATTTTAATTGGAGTTTTAGTTTATATTTTAAATACTTTTCTTCTTAGATAAATTATATATACAATTGTTGTTGGTAGCCTCTCATTAACCACCGGTGTTATTTTGGTAGTAATAATTATTTTATTAGTGACCTTTCGGGAAATTAAACACCACAATCTAGTAGATAAACTCTGTAAAAATAAAGCCACAATTTGGTTTTATTTAATTTATGTGATAAAACTCCATGGATATCACACTCCACGAATTTGGTGGATAAGCTCCACGAAACGGCTGTGAGTCTAGGCTACTGACCAGTCTATGACTGGCGATATGTGTTTAATATATTATTGATTCATTGGACTGGTTTATTTAATTTGATGGACCAGTGTAGCATTTCTGGTTCATCCAGTTCGAAGGTCCATAAATTATTTGGGGGAAATCTACCTGTAATTGATTTGATTAATAATTATAAAATTAAATAATTGTATATATTACATTTCAGCAGAATGCATTTTATAACTTTTTCACCAGTAAACTTCCCTTCACACATTTTGAGGGATTTTATATTTAAATCTTACCATAATTAAACGGTAGACTTAATCAATAACCCTTGGGAGGCGCTTGCCTTAATAGCCTTCAACACCACCAGGCGCAAGAAATTTTATTATTAAAAATTTTTGTTTTATTATATAAAAATGCTCATTTGTGTTTCCTGATCATGGGAAAATCAAAATCAAATCGTAGGTGACATATTTTGGCTGCAATAAAGCGGGAAAGTCTGGCAAAATTAAAGCGTTGACAGAGTAAGCGTCCTCTGACAGTCTTCTCTACCTCGCGGCAGGCAACAGTTGACACAACGACATTATTACCTAATTATTTCAATGTCTCTGATTTTTTCTCACTTTTTTTGCAGTAATATAATTCAATAGTGTGTAATGTGTTATATTTATATAATAAAAATGTGTAAACCAAATGTACTACTAATCTGGTATGGTGTCCAAACAATATAGTGGCCGCCAATACCACAGCCAGCATACCATGCTACCTCACTCACCAAAAATCCTCCTCCCACTATACTGTTTATGCTGTTAATACGCTATATACACACACACACGTTATATATACGTATCTACATGTTTTATTCAACATAATTGTACAACAAAGCTGGTATGATGTCCAATCAACATAGTGGCCACAAGAATCTGCATGACAAGTGACACAGCAGACGACAGCCTCACTCCCTCCTACACCAACACCTTCCTCACCAAAATGTCTCCTCCCAGCATATCCTTTTACTGTTATTACACTATATATACACAGGTTATATATAGGTATATACATTTGTGTCCACCATAGCGAACCACAAAACTGGAATGGTGAGTCCAAACAACAAGAGTGAACTGCCACTCCCAGCCAGCAGACGCCATCTCCCTCACTCCTTCAACACATTCGCCAGCATTCCTCCTCCCACAATACTGTTTGTGCATTAATTAAACTATATCCATACGTTTTATATAAGTATCTTAATCTTTTATACACCACAATTGTACAATTAGGCTGGTATGGTGTCCAAACAGCATAGTGGCCACAATACATAACATGACATGTCACACACCAGCCAGCAGACGACAGCCTCACTCCCTTCCTCACCAAAATGGCTCCTCCCATCATACTCCTTTTGCTCTTATTACACCCATTTCACTTATGGTAAAAGGAGAAATGCTTGGAGTGACTCTGTGTACATGCGGCTCAGGCTTGGGTACAAATATTACTGGGAATATGGGATAGGTGTTCATGATAATGACACGAAGTGTAAACTATGTGGTATGTTAAGGTCTCACACCCTTGCCCATTATGTTCTTGATTGTCCGTTGATTCATGTATATAGAAACACTGAGATAAGGACTGTTCCTGAACAAATAGCCTAGATGTGTCACAACGGAAAGGTTGATGATATTCTTGTGAGATATAAGAATTTTGTACCAAGACTGTAATATTTTGTTGAATTATCTGCATGTCTCTTGCAAATTGTCTATACAGTATACCTAGGTCATAAAAGTATTTGTGTGTACGTCTGATAACATACTACTTGTGAAGGAGGAAATGTATATGTTTATCTCTCAGAATGTTTGGTAATATGTTTATTTGTGATGTGTGTCTATGTATGTATTAACACGTTGTACTGAATGGGGTGAGAATAGCTTGAGCTACCTCATCCCTTTGTTTTTCATGCCCGAAACGCTTTGCGTAATAGTGGCTTTAGGCATTGTATGTACTAGCCCTATCTATAAACTCATTACTCTTTGTAAAATCTCTTGTATGTATGTACCTTACCTAAAAAAACATTTGATTTGATTTGATTTGATATATACACGTTATATATAAATATCTACTTTTGTGTTCACCATAGCGAACCACTAAGCTTGTATGGAGAGTCCAGACATCAACAGGTCACCACACAGGGCCACGAGGCCGATGTTCACATATTTGTATCAAGGTATAATTGGGCTATAGAGAACAGTGATACAGTAAATTAGTGAACGGTAACACAACAGGCGAAAGGATACAGCATACTGAAACAACCAGCAGCACCGATCCACTGACACTCAGTGGAAGAGTGGGACTCAACACCACGTGGAGAGACGACGAATCCACTGATGTTCACGACATAAGGACATCATTATAAACTCACATGGTTGGGTGAGCGGGACGGTTTTGGCCGGTGAGTACTGCCTGCTCCTGTCAGTTAACTGATGTACAGTAAGGTTAATTAGAAGAGAAATCTTGTTCAGTTTATCATATATATTTAGACTCACAAAGTGGCTCATTCTGGGTAGAAGTGTGACACATAGGAGACCCTCGTGACACTCACACTCACAAGCAAACACATACACAAGCAAACACACACACACAAGCAAACACACACACACACACACACACACACACACACACACACACACACACACACACACACACACACACACACACACACACACACACACACACACACACACACACACACACACACACACACACACATACACACACACACACATACACATACTCGAGAAGGTATACCGAAACCAAAAGGTTAGCATACCGAAAGGGAAACTATGAGGAGATAAGAAAATGCCTAGCAGATATAGCATGGGAAACAGAGCTCAGGGAAAAGACGGCCCAAGATATGATGGAATACATCACGCAAAAATGCAAGGATGCAGCAAACAAGTTTGTCCCAGTCCAAAAGGAAAACAGTGAAATGAAGATGAGAAAGCCATGGTTTAATCAGAGATGTAGGCTAGCTAAGCAGCAAAGTAAAAGGGCATGGAGAAACTATAGGAATAACAGGACACTGGAGAGCAGAGAAAGATACCAGAATGCCAGGAATGAATATGTTAGGATGAGAAGAGAGGCAGAAAGACAATACGAAAATGACATCGCAAGCAAGGCAAAGACTCAGCCTAAATTGCTGCATAGCCACATCAGGAGAAAAACAACAGTAAAGGAACAGGTTATGAAATTAAGGTTAGGGGAAGAAGGATTCACTACAAACGACAAGGAAGTGTGTGAGGAACTGAATAAGAAATTCCAAGAGGTCTTCACCTTAGAGCAAGGAGAAATCCCAGAGATAAGAGAGGGAATAGCTAACCAGGAACCACTGGAAGAGTTTGAGATTACCAGCGGGGAAGTAAGGAAGTGTTTACTAGAATTGGATGTGACAAAGGCTATAGGTCCAGATGGAATCTTCCCTTGGATAGTAAAGGAAGGAGCAGAAGAACTGTGCCTCCCGCTCTCCATGATGTATAACAAACCACTGGCAACAGGGGAACTGCCAGAAATTTGGAAAGCAGCTAACGTAGTCCCGATATACAAGAAAGGGGATAGACAGGAGGCACTGAATTACAGACCAGTGTCCCTAACCTGCATACCTGCAAGTTGATGGAGAAGATTGTGCGTAGAAAGCTAGTGGATCATCTGGAGCGAAAGAACTTTGTAACACAGTATCAACATGGATTCAGGGATGGCAGGTCGTGCCTCACAGGGTTACTTGAATTCTACGTCCAGGCAACAAAAAAAAGGCAAGAAAGAGAAGGGTGAGCAAACTGCATATTTTTGGATTGTCAGAAAGCCTTTGACACAGTGCCACACAAGAGGCTAGTGAAAAAACTGGAGATGCAGGCTGGAGTGAAAGGGAAGGTACTCCGTTGGATACAGGAGTACCTAAGTAACAGGAGACAACGAGTCAGTGTGAGGGGTGAGGTCTCGGATTGGCGAAACGTTACTAGTGGAGTACCGCAGGGGTCAGTCCTTGGACCTATACTGTTTCTGATATATGTAAATGATCTTCCAGAGGGTATAGAATCGTTTCTCTCAATGTTTGCCGATGATGCAAAAATTATGAGGAGGATTGAAACTGAGGTACGATAGAATGAGGCTACAAGATGACCTAGACAGACTGAGTGAATGGTCAAACAAATGGCTGTTGAAGTTCAACCCGAGTAAATGCAAAGTAATGAAACTAGGCAGTGGAAACAGGAGGCCAAACACAGGATACAGAATAGGAGATGAAGTACTTAATGAAACGAACAGAGAGAAAGATCTAGGAGTTGATATCACACCAAACCTGTCTCCTGAAGCCCACATAAAAAGAATAACGTCTGCGGCATATGCGAGGCTGGCTAACATCAGAACAGCGTTCAGGAACCTGTGTAAGGAATCATTCAGAATCTTGTACACCACATATGTAAGACCAATCCTGGAGTATGCGGCCCCAGCATGGAGCCCGTACCTTGTCAAGCACAAGACGAAGCTGGAAAAAGTCCAAAGGTATGCCACTAGACTAGTCCCAGAACTAAGAGGCATGAGTTACGAGGAAAGGCTGCGGGAAATGCACCTTACGACACTGGAAGACAGAAGAGTAAGGGGAGACATGATCACAACCTACAAAATTCTCAGAGGAATCGACCGGGTAAACAAGAATAAACTATTCAACACTGGTGGCACGCGAACAAGGAGACACAGGTGGATACTGAGTACCCACGTGAGCCACAGAGACGTTAGAAGGAGCTTTTTCAGTGTCAGAGTAGTTAACGGATGGAATGCATTAGGCAGTGATGTGGTGGAGGCTGACTCCATACACAGTTTTAAATGTATATATGATGGAGCCCAGTAGGCTCAGGAATCTGTACACCAGTTGATTGACAGTTGAGAGGCGGGACCAAAGAGCCAAAGCTCAACCCCCGCAAGCACAAATGGGTGAGTACAAATAGGTGAGTACACACACACACACACAAAGTTGAGAGGCGGGACCAAAGAGCCAGAGCTCAACCCCCGCAAACACAACTAGGTGAGCACACACACACACAAAGTTGAGAGGCAGGACCAAAGAGCCAGAGCTCAACCCCCGCAAACACATCTAGGTGAGTACACACACACACACACACACACACACACACACAAAGTTGAGAGGCGGGACCAAAGAGCCAGAGCTCAACCCCCGCAAACACAACTAGGTGAGTACACACACACACACACACACACACACACACACACGTGTGTGTGTGTGTGTTGATTGAGTAGATAAAGACAGGCTATTTAACACAAGGGACACACGCACTAGGGGACACAGGTGGAAACGGAGTGCCCAAATGAGCCACAGAGATATCAGAAAGAACCTTTTTAGTGTCAGAATGGTTGACAAATGGAATGCATTAGGAAGTGATGTGGTGGAGGCTGACTCCATACACAATTTCAAGTGTAGATATGATAGAGCCCAATAGGCTCAGGAACCTGTACGCCTGTTGATTGTCAAACATTCGCACAAACAGTTGCACGCACGCACGCACGCACACACACACACACACACACACACACACACACACACACACACACACACACACACACACACACACACACACACACACACACACACACACACACACACACACACACACACACACACACACACACACATTGGATTGGAGAACTGAACTTGTAAACAAACATGGCACAGAGCAGACGTAACACAGAGGGAGGAGGAGGACAAGATGACTCGCTTGAGGAGGCACTCGTTCAAATGTGGAGTGAAATCAAGATGGAACTACAGGTAATGAAGGAGAAGGTAGCTAACCTGCTGGATGAACTGATTGTGGCAAGGTAGGAGATTAAAAGCCTGAAAGAGAATCCCCAATATCCGCCACGAACCAGCCCTCAGGAAGATTGTAATGTATCTATAGAAGGGACTTCTGGTCAACAAGGGACTTCTACATTACTACCCTCATTTGCATATATACTTAGTAGGACCCCGGAAGTGGTCTCTGCAGTACAGTAAATTGCCATGAAAGTTGCTACTTCTCAGGAAGCAGCAAGATGCACTAGGTGACTGATTGGCAGGAAAAGAGCACTAGTCGTTGTAGGTATTAAGGTGCAAATAGAGGCCACTCCAAGGGTGAGGAGAGATATGGACAAAGCCACAGTCAAAGAGATCCTTGAAGGAGTACAGATGGAGGGGGAAGAATTGAATATAGAAAAGGTTTTCAGGCTTGGCCAGTACAACACGGACAAAGATCAATTGATAAAAGTGGTTTTCAAAAGCGAGAACACAAAAGAGAAAATTTTAGCAAAGAAGAGCAGCCTACTCAATGTGCAGAAGTTTAAAAAGGTATTCCTGCAGAGGGATATGATCAGGGAGGAGAGACAGAGGGCAGCAGCAGCAAGGAAGGAGCGCAAGGAGAGGGAAAGGAATCAGGGAACCACATCCCAGAACCCTACGATCCCAGAAGGGAGTGGGGAACCCTCCACCGGAAATTCAACAGCCCCAGTGGGATGAAGATCACACCCTTCTCCCAACTAATAGAAGCCCTACCTGCCCTAGTCCCTATACTCATCCCCCACCCTAAGCCCTCCCTTCTGCCCCAACCCCCATATCCCCTCCCTTCTCTCCCACCCCCTAAGCTCTCCCATCTCCCCTCCAAGCCCTCCTTCCTCCTTCTCTTCCCCAAGCCCTTCTCCCCCCCCCCAAGCCCTCCTTTCTCCCCTACCCCCCAAGTCCTCCCTCCCCCCCCTTCCCCCGACAACCCCCTCCCCTTTCTCCCTATCCCCCCAAACCCTCCCTTCTCCTCCACCCCTCCAAGCCCTCACTTCGCCCCTACCCTATCCAAACCAGATCCTCCCAGCCCCCCCACAATCCAGGTCCCTCTCACTCTCAGCCCCCCTCACAACCTAAGGCGCCCCCTTTCCCCCCTCCCCATCCCCCTCCATGTTTACCTTCTCCAGTAGAAGCAACAGAAACTGGGGATGGACAAAAAAGAGTCAGCTTCAAGGTGATGTACACGAACATAGATGGGATTACAAGCAAGGTGAGCGATTTAGGGAAAGAGCACAAGACGTAAACCCAGATGTAACTGGAATCATGGAAATAAAACTCTCAGGAATCATAACAAATGTGGTGTTCCCCCAGGATTACACTGTAATAAGGAAAGCGAGGGAGGGAAGGGGAGGAGGCGGAGTGGTCTTACTCGTGAGAAAGGAATGGAGTTTCAAGGAGATGGTTATCCCAGGCTGTGAAGGGTTTAGAGACTACATAGCAGGCACCATGACGATGGGAGGACCCAGAGTAGTAGTAGCGGTGATATATAACTGACCACCAAATGACAGAAGACCCAGGCAAGAGTATGACAGAGACAACATGGCAGTTAATAATATAATTGAGAGGGCAGCCTCTGCTGCCTAAAGAAATCGATCCCATCTGCTCATCATGGATGACTTCAATCATGCAAGGATAGACTGGGAGAACAAGGAACTACACGGCGGAGAGGATACATGGAGAGCCAAACTAGTGGAAGTGGCGACAAGAAACTTTCTAAGCCAACATGTTAGGGAACCCAATAGGATGAGGGGAAACGATGAAAAAGCGACACTCTACTTAGTCTTCACTCTGAATGACTCCGACATAAGGGAAATTGACTTCGAAACCCAAGTAGGAATGAACGATCACAGTGTACTGACGTTTGAGTATCTGGTCGAAGAAGGGCTAAAGTACTCGAGAAAGGGAACTGAAAGCAAAAGACTGGCATTCCGTAAGGAAAATTACGAGGATATAAGAAAATTCCTAACGGATGTAACATGGGAAGCAGAGCTAAGGGAAAAGACGGCCCAAGACATGATGGAATACATCACACAGAAGTGCAAGGAGGCAGCAGAAAAGTTTATCCCGGCCCAAAAGGTGAAAACTGAAATGCAGATTAGAAACCCATGGTTTAATCAGAGATGAAAGCTAGCTAAGCAACAAAGTAAAAGAGCATGGAGAAGCTTAAAATAACAGAACACTTGAGAGCAGAGAAGGTTAAGAGAGCCGGGAATGAATACATCAGACACTTTCTAAGCCAGCACAGCAAGGAACCAACGGTTGAGAGGCGGGACCAAAGAGCCAGAGCTCAACCCCCGCAAGCACAACTAGGTGAGTACAAGAATAAGAGAAGACGAACCAGCCATGCTCGATCTGATATTTACCCTAAATGAGTGGGATATAAGAGAAGTCAAGAAGGAAGCACCCTTGGGAATGAGTGACCAGAGTGTATTAAACTTTGAGTACCTGGTAGAGCTAGGAATTATCTCCCCCCAAAAAAGAACTAGGAAACAAAAGGCTGGCATACCGAAAGGGGAACTATGAGGAGATGAGACGTTTCCTGAGGGATATACCTTGGGACACAGACCTCAGAGATAAGTCTGTACAAGATATGATGGACTATGTCACCCAAAAGTGTTAGGAGGCAGTAAACAGGTTCATCCCGTCCCAAAGGGAAAAATCCGAGAAGCAACAGAAGAATCCATGGTATAATAGGGCATGTATGGAAGCAAAGGAACTGAACAAAAGGGCGTGGAGGAACTTCCGGAAAAACAGAACACCAGAAAGCAGAGAGAGATACCAGAGAACCAGGAATGAGTATGTCAGGGTGAGAAGAGAAGCAGAGAAAATTTATGAAAATGATATAGCAAACAAAGCCAAGCCCGAACCAAAGCTGCTCCATAGTCACATCAGGAAGAAAACAAACAGTGAAAGAACAGGTTATGAGACTTAAAACAGGCGAGGACAGGTATACAAAGAATGACAAAGAGGTGTGTGAAGAACTTAACAAGAAGTTCCTGGAGGTCTTCACAATAGAACAAGGTGAGGTCACTGTGCTAGGAGAAAGGGAAGTAAACCAGGCGACCTTGGAAGGGTTCGAAATTACGAGTGAGGAGGTCAAGAGACACCTGCTGGATCTGGACGTTAGAAAGGCTGTTGGTCCAGACGGGATCTCACCATGGGTACTGAAAGAGTGTGCAGAGGCACTTTGCTTGCCACTCTCCATAGTGTATAGTAGGTCACTTGAGACGGGAGACCTACCAGAAATATGGAAGACGGCGAATGTGGTCCCAATATACAATAAGGGCGACAGGCAAGAGACACTGAACTACAGGCCAATGTCCTTGACTTGTATGCTATGCAAGGTGATGGAGAAGATCGTGAGAAAAAAAGAGGAGGGTAGTGTTGTGGAGGAGGAAGAGTAGGGTAGTGTTGTGGAGGAGGAAGAGGACGGTAGTGTTGTGGAGAAGGAAGAGTAGGGTAGTGTTGTGGAGGAGGAAGAGGACGGTAGTGTTGTGGAGAAGGAAGAGGAGGGTAGTGTTGTGGAGGAGGAAGAGGACGGTAGTGTTGTGGAGAAGGAAGAGGAGGTTAGTTTTGTGGAGGAGGAAGAGGAGGGTAGAGTTGTGGAGGAGGAAGAAGAGGGTAGTGCTGTGGAGGAGGAAGAGGAGGGTAGTGTTGTGGAGGAGGACGAGGAGGGTAGTGCTGTGGAAGAGGAAGAGGAGGGTAGTGTTGTGGAGGAGGAAGAGGAGGGTAGTGTTGTGGAGGAGGAAGAGGAGGGTAGTGTAGTGGAGGAGGAAGAGGGGGGTAGTGTTGTGGAGGAGGAGGAGGAGGGTAGTGTTGTGGAGGAGGAGGAGGAGGGCTCGTGTTGTGGAGGAGGAAGAGAAGGGTAGTATTGGCGAGGAGGAGGAGGAGGAGGGTAGCGCTGTGGAGGAGGAAGAGGAGGGTAGTGTTGTGGAGGAGGAAGAGGAACGTAGTGTTGTGGAGGAGGAAGAGGAGGGTAGTGTTGTGAAGGAGGAAGAGGAGGGTAGTGCTGTGGAGGAGGAAGAGGAGGGTAGTGTTGTGGAGGAATAAGAGGTGGGTAGTGTTGTGGAGGAGGAAGAGGAGGGGTAGTGTTGTGGAGGAGGAAGAGGAGGGTAGTGTTGTGGAGGAGGAGGAGAAGGGTAGTGCTGTGGAGGAGGAAGAGGAGGGTAGTGTTGTGGAGGAGGAAGAGGTGGGTAGTTTTGTGGAGGAGGAAAAGGAGGGGTAGTGTTGTGGAGGAGGAAGAGGAGGGTAGTGTTGTGGAGGAGGAAGAGGAGAGTAGTGCTGTGGAGGAGGAAGAGGAGGGTAGTGTTGTGGAGGAGGAAAAGGTGGGTAGTGTTGTGGAGGAAGAGGAACAGGGAAGTGTTGTGGAGGAGGAGGAAAAGGGTAGTGTTGTGGAGGAGGAGGAGGAGGAGGGTAGTGTTGTGGAGGAGGAGGAAGAGGAGGAGGGTAGTGTTGTGGAGGAGAAGGAGGAGGAGGGTAGTGTTGTAGAGGAGGAAGAGGAGGGTTGTGTTGAAGAGGAGAAAGAGGAGGGTAGTGTTGTGGAGGAGGAGGGTAGTGTCGTGGAGGAGGAGGAGGAGGAGGAGGAGGAGGAGGAGGGAAGTGTTGTGGAGGAGGAAGAGGAGGAGGGTAGTGTTGTGAAGGAGGAAGAGGAGGGTTGTGTTGTGGGGGAGGAAGAGGAGGGAAGTGTTTTGGAGGAGGAGGAGAAAGAGGGTAGTGTTCTGGTGGTGGAAGAGGAGGGTAGTGTTGTGGAGGAGTAGGAGGAGGGTTGTGTTGAGGAGGACGAAGAGGAGGGTAGTGATGTAGAGGAGGAAGAGTAGGGTAGTGGTGTGAAGGAGGAAGAGTAGGATAGTGTTGTAGAGGAGGAAGAGGAGGGTAGCGTTGTAGACGAGGAAGTGGAGGGTAGTGTTGTAGAGGAGGAAGAGTAGATAGTGTTGTGGAGGAGGAAGAGTAGGGTAGTGTTGTGGAGGAAGAGGAGGAGGGTAGTGTTGTGGAGGAGGAGGAGGAGGGCTAGTGTTGTGGAGGAGGAAGAGGAGGGTAGTGTTGTGGAGGAGGAAGAGGAGGTTAGGTTTGTGGAGGAGGAAGAGGAGGTTAGTTTTGTGGAGGAGGAAGAGGAGGGTAGTGTTGTAAAGGGGGAAGAGGAAGGTAGTTTTGTGGAAGAGGAAGAAGAGGGTAGTGCTGTGGAGGAGGAAGAGGAGGGTAGTGTTGTGGAGGAGGAAGAGGAGGGTAGTGTTGTGGAGGAGGAAGAGGAGGGTACTGCTGTGGAGGAGGAAGAGAAGGGTAATGCTGTGGAGGAGGACGAGGAGGTAGTGCTGTGGAGGAGGAAGAGTAGGGTAGTGCTGTGGAGGAGGAAGAGGAGGGTAGTGTTGTGGAGGAGGAAGAGGAGGGTAGTGTTGTGGAGGAGGAGGAGGAGGGTAGTGTTGTGTAGGAGGAAGAGGAGAGTAGTGTTGTAGAGGAGGAAGAGAAGGGTAGTAATGTAGAGGAGGAAGAGTAGGGAAGTGTTGTGGAGGAGGAAGAGGAGGGGTTGTGTTGTGGAGGAGGAAGAGGAGGGTAGTGTTGTGGAGGAGGAAGAGGAGGGTAGTTTTGTGGAGGAGGAAGAGGAGGGGTAGTGTTGTGGAGGAGGAAGAGGAGGGTAGTGATGTGGAGGAGGAAGAGGAGGGTAGTGTTGTGAAGGAGGAAGAGGAGGGTAGTGTTGTGCAGGAGGAAGAGGAGGGTAGTTTTGTGGAGGAGCAAGAGGAGGGGTAGTGTTGTGGAGGAGGAAGAGGAGGGTAGTGTTGTGGAGGAGGAAGAGGAGGGTAGTGTTGTGAAGGAGGAAGAGGAGGGTAGTGCTGTGGAGGAGGAAGAGGAGGGTAGTGTTGTGGAGGAATAAGAGGTGGGTAGTGTTGTGGAGGAGGAAGAGGAGGGGTAGTGTTGTGGAGGAGGAAGAGGAGGGTAGTGTTGTGGAGGAGGAGGAGAAGGGTAGTGCTGTGGAGGAGGAAGAGGAGGGTAGTGTTGTGGAGGAGGAAGAGGTGGGTAGTTTTGTGGAGGAGGAAGAGGAGGGGTAGTGTTGTGGAGGAGGAAGAGGAGGGTAGTGTTGTGGAGGAGGAAGAGGAGGGTAGTGTTGTGGAGGAGGAAGAGGAGAGTAGTGCTGTGGAGGAGGAAGAGGAGGGTAGTGTTGTGGAGGAGGAAAAGGTGGGTAGTGTTGTGGAGGAAGAGGAACAGGGAAGTGTTGTGGAGGAGGAGGAAAAGGGTAGTGTTGTGGAGGAGGAGGAGGAGGAGGAGGGTAGTGTTGTGGAGGAGGAGGAAGAGGAGGAGGGTAGTGTTGTGGAGGAGAAGGTAGAGGAGGGTAGTGTTGTGGAGGAGGAAGAGGAGGGTTGTGTTGAAGAGGAGAAAGAGGAGGGTAGTGTTGTGGAGGAGGAGGGTAGTGTCGTGGAGGAGGAGGAGGAGGGAAGTGTTGTGGAGGAGGAAGAGGAGGAGGGTAGTGTTGTGAAGGAGGAAGAGGAGAGTTGTGTTGTGGGGGAGGAAGAGGAGGGAAGTGTTTTGGAGGAGGAGGAGAAAGAGGGTAGTGTACTGGTGGTGGAAGAGGAGGGTAGTGTTGTGGAGGAGTAGGAGGAGGGTTGTGTTGAGGAGGACGAAGAGGAGGGTAGTGTTGTAGAGGAGGAAGAGTAGGGTAGTGTTGTGGAGGAGGAAGAGTAGGGTAGTGTTGTAGAGGAGGAAGAGGAGGGTAGTGTTGTGGAGGAGGAAGAGGAGGGTAGTAATGTAAAGGAGGAAGAGGAGAGTAGTGTTGTAGAGGAGGAAGAGGAGAGTAGTGTTGTAAAGGAAGAAGAGGAGGGTAGTGTTGTAGAGGAGGAAGAGTAGGGTAGTGTTGTGGAGGAGGAAGAGTAGGGTAGTGTTGTTGAGGAGAAAAAGAAGGGTAGTTTTGTGGAGGAGGAAGATGAGGGTAGTGCTGTGGAGGAGGAAGATGAGGGTAGTGCTGTGGAGGAGGAAGAGGAGGTAGTGCTGTGGAGGAGGAAGAGTAGGGTAGTGCTGTGGAGAAGGAAGAGGAGGGTAGTGTTGTGGAGGAGGAAGAGGAGGGTAGTGTTGTGGAGGAGGAAGAGGAGGGTAGTGTTGTGGAAGAGGAAGAGGAGGGTAGTGCTGTGGAGGAGGAATAGGAGGGTAGTGCTGTGGAGGAGGAAGAGGAGGTAGTGCTGTGGAGGAGAAAGAGTAGGGTAGTGCTGTGGAGAAGGAAGAGGAGGGTAGTGTTGTGGAGGAGGAAGAGGAGGGTAGTGTTGTGGAGGAGTAGGAGGAGGGTAGTGTTGTGGAGGAGGAAGAGGAGAGTAGTGTTGTAGAGGAGGAAGAGGAGGGTAGTAATGTAGAGGAGGAAGAGGAGAGTAGTGTTGTAGAGGAGGAAGAGGAGAGTAGTGTTGTAAAGGAGGAAGCGGAGGGTAGTGTTGTAGAGGAGGAAGAGTAGATAGTGTTGTGGAGGAGGAAGAGTAGGGTAGTGTTGTGGAGGAAGAGGAGGAGGGTAGTGTTGTGGAGGAGGAGGAGGAGGGCTAGTGTTGTGGAGGAGGAAGAGGAGGGTAGTGTTGTGGAGGAGGAAGAGGAGGTTAGTTTTGTGGAGGAGGAAGAGGAGGTTAGTTTTGTGGAGGAGGAAGAGGAGGGTAGTGTTGTAAAGGGGGAAGAGGAAGGTAGTTTTGTGGAAGAGGAAGAAGAGGGTAGTGCTGTGGAGGAGGAAGAGGAGGGTAGTGTTGTGGAGGAGGAAGAGGAGGGTAGTGTTGTGGAGGAGGAAGAGGCGGGTACTGCTGTGGAGGAGGAAGAGGAGGGTAATGCTGTGGAGGAGGAAGAGGAGGTAGTGCTGTGGAGGAGGAAGAGTATGGTAGTGCTGTGGAGGAGGAAGAGGAGGGTAGTGTTGTGGAGGAGGAAGAGGAGGGTAGTGTTGTGGAGGAGGAGGAGGAGGGTAGTGTTGTGGAGGAGGAGGAGGAGGGTAGTGTTGTGGAGGAGGAAGAGGAGAGTAGTGTTGTAGAGGAGGAAGAGAAGGGTAGTAATGTAGAGGAGGAAGAGTAGGGAAGTGTTGTGGAGGAGGAAGAGGAGGGGTTGTGTTGTGGAGGAGGAAGAGGAGGGTAGTGTTGTGGAGGAGGAAGAGGAGGGTAGTTTTGTGGAGGAGGAAGAGGAGGGGTAGTGTTGTGGAGGAGGAAGAGGAGGGTAGTGATGTGGAGGAGGAAGAGGAGGGTAGTGTTGTGGAGAAGGAAGAGGTGAGTAGTGCTGTGGAGGAAGAGGAGGAGGGAAGTGTTGTGGAGAAGGAAGAGGAAGGTCGTGTTCTTGAGGAGGAAGAGGAGGGTAGTGTTGTGGAGGAGGAGGAGGAGGAGGGTAGTGCTGTGAAGGAGGAAGAGGAGGGTAGTGTTGTGGAGCAGGAAGAGGTGGGTAGTTTTGTGGAGGAGGAAAAGGAGAGGTAGTGTTGTGGAGGAGGAAGAGGAGGGTAGTGTTGTGGAGGAGGAAGAGGAGGGTAGTTTTGTGGAGGAAGAAGAGGAGGGGTAGTGTTGTGGAGGAGGAAGAGGAGGGTAGTGTTGTGGAGGAGGAAGAGGAGGGTAGTGTTGTGGAGGAGGAAGAGGAGGGTAGTGTTGTGGAGGAGGAAGAGGAGGGTAGTACTGTGGAGGAGGAAGAGGAGGGTAGTGTTGTGGAGGAGCAAGAGGAGGGTAGTGTTGTGGAGGAGGAGGAGGAGGGTAGTGTTGTGGTGGAGCAAGAGGAAGTTCGTGTTGTTGAGAAGGAGGAGGAGGAGGAGGAAAGTTTTGTGCAGGAGGAAGAAGAGAATAGTGTTGTGGAGGAGGAGGAGGAGGAGGGTAGTGTTGTGGAGGAGGAGGAGGAGGGTAGTGTTGTGGAGGAGGAAGAGGAGGGTAGTGCTGTTGAGGAGGAGGAGGAGGAGGGTTGTGTTGTGGAGGAGGAAGAAGAGGAGGAGGGTAGTGTTGTGGAGGAGGAGGAGGAGGAGGGTAGTGTTGTGGAGGAAGAAGAGGAGGGTAGTGTTGTGGAGGAGGAAGAGGAGGGTAGTGCTGTGGAGGAGGAAGAGAAGGGTAGTTTTGTGGAGGAAGAAGAGGAGGGTAGTGTTGTGGAGTAGGAAGAGGAGGGTAGTGCTGTGGACGAGGAAGAGGATGGTAGTGCTGTGGAGGAGGAAGAGGAGGGTAGTGTTGTGGAGGAAGAAGAGGAGGGTAGTGTTGTGGAGGAGGAAGAGGAAGGTAGTGCTGTGGAGGAGGAAGAGGAGGGTAGTGTTGTGGAGGAAGAAGAAGAGGGTAGTGTTGTGGAGGAAGAGGAGGGGTAGTGTTGTGGAGGAGGAAGAGGAGGGTAGTGTTGGCAAGGAGGAGGTGGGTAGTGCTGTGTACGAGGAAGAGGAGGGTAGTATTGTGGACGAGGAAGAGGTGGGTAGTTTTGTGGAGGAGGAAGAGGAGGGTAGTGTTGTGGAGGAAGAAGAGGAGGGTAGTGTTGTGGAGCAGGAAGATGAGGGTAGTGCTGTGGAGGAGGAAGAGGAGGGTAGTGTTGTGGAGGAAGAAGAGGAGGGTAGTGTTGTGGAGGAGGAGGAGGAGGGGTAGTGTTGTGGAGGAGGAAGAGGAGGGTAGTGTTGGCAAGGAGGAGGTGGGTAGTGCTGTTTAGGAGGAAGAGGAGGGTAGTATTGTGGACGAGGAAGAGGTGGGGAGTTTTGTGGAGGAGGAAGAGGAGGGTAGTGTTGTGGAGGAGGAAGAGGAGGGTAGTGTTGTGGAGGAAGAGGAGGGGTAGTGTTGTGGAGGAGGAAGAGGAGGGTAGTGTTGGCAAGGAGGAGGTGCGTAGTGCTGTGTAGGAGGAAGAGGAGGGTAGTATTGTGGACGAGGAAGAGGTGGGTAGTTTTGTGGAGGAGGAAGAGGAGGGTAGTGTTGTGGAGGAGGAAGAGGAGGGTAGTGTTGTGGAGGAGGAGGAGGAGGAGAGTAGTGTTGTGGAGGAGGAGGAAGAGGAGGAGGGTAGTGTTGTGGAGGAGAAGGAGGAGGAGGGTAGGGTTGTGGAGGAGGAAGAGGAGGGTTGTGTTGAAGAGGAGAAAGAGGAGGGTAGTGTTGTGGAGGAGGAGGGTAGTGTCGTGGAGGAGGAGGAGGAGAAGTAGGAGGAGGGAAGTGTTGTGGAGGAGGAAGAGGTAGGTAGTGTTGTGGAGGAGGAAGAGGAGGGTTGTGTTCTGGGGGACGAAGAGGAGGGAAGTGATTTGGAGGAGGAGGAGAAAGAGGGTAGTGTACTGGTGGTGGAAGAGGAGGGTAGTGTTGTGGAGGAGTAGGAGGAGGGTTGTGTTGAGGAGGACGAAGAGGAGGGTAGTGTTGTAGAGGAGGAAGAGTAGGGTAGTGTTGTGGGGGAGGAAGAGTAGGGTAGTGTTGTAGAGGAGGAAGAGGAGGGAAGTAATGTAAAGGAGGAAGAGGAGAGTAGTGTTGTAGAGGAGGAAGAGGAGAGTTGTGTTGTAAAGGAGGAAGAGTAGGGTAGTGTTGTGGAGGAGGAAGAGGAGGATAGTGCTGTGGAGGAGGAAGAGGAGGGTAGTGTTGTGGAGGAGGAAGAGGAGAGTAATGCTGTGGAGCAGGAAGAGGAGGTAGTGCTGTGTAGGACGAAGAGTAGGGTAGTGTTGTAGAGGAGGAAGAGGAGGGTAGTGTTGTGGAGGAGGAAGAGGAGAGTAATGCTGTGGAGCAGGAAGAGGAGGTAGTGCTGTGTAGGACGAAGAGTAGGGTAGTGCTGTGGAGGAGGAAGAGGAGGGTAGTCTTGTGGAGGAGGAAGAGGAGGGTAGTGTTGTGGAGGAGGAGGAGGAGGGAAGTGTTGTGGAGGAGGAAGAGGAGAGTAGTGTTGTAGAGGAGGAAGAGGAGGGTAGTAATGCAGAGGAGGAAGAGGAAAGTAGTGTTGTAGAGGAGGAAGAGAAGAGTAGTGTTGTAAAGGAGGAAGCGGAGGGTAGTGTTGTAGAGGAGGAAGAGTAGGGTAGTGTTGTGGAGGAGGAAGAGTAGGGTAGTGTTGTGGAGGAGGAAGAGGAGGGGTTGTGTTGTGGAGGAGGAAGAGGAGGGTAGTGTTGTGTAGGAGGAGGAGGAGGGTAGTGCTGTGAAGGAGGAAGAGGAGGGTAGTGTTGTGGAGGAGGAAGAGGTGGGTAGTTTTGTGGAGGAGGAAAAGGAGAGGTAGTGTTGTGGAGGAGGAAGAGGAGGGTAGTGTTGTAGTGGAGAAAGAGGAGGGTAGTGTTGTGGAGGAGGAAGAGGAGGGTAGTGTTGTGGAGGAGGAAGAAGAGGGTAGTGTTGTGGAGGAGGAAGAGGAGGGTAGTACTGTGGAGGAGCAAGAGGAGGGTAGTGTTGTGGAGGAGGAAGAGGAGGGTAGTGTTGTGGAGGAGGAAGAGGAAAGTAGTGTTGTGGGGTAGGAAGATGAAGGTCGTGTTGTGGAGAAGGAGGAGGAGGGTAGTGTTGTGGAGGAGCAGGAGGAGGGTAGTGTTGTGTGGGAGGAAGAGGAGGGTAGTGTTGTTGAGGAGGAGGAGGAGGAGGGTTGTGTTGTGGAGGAGGAAGAAGAGGAGGAGGGTAGTGTTGTGGATGAGGAGGAGGAGGAGGGTAGTGTTGTGGAGGAAGAAGAGAAGGGTAGTGTTGTGGAGGAGGAAGAGGAGGGTAGTGCTGTGGGGGAGGAAGACAAGGGTAGTGTTGTGGAGGAAGAAGAGGAGGGTAGTGTTGTGGAGGAGGAAGAGGAGGATAGTGCTGTGGAGGAGGAAGAGGAGGGTAGTGCTGTGGAGGAGGAAGAGGAGGGTAGTGTTGTGGAGGAAGAGGAGGAGGGTAGTGTTGTGGAGGAGAAAGAGGAGGGTAGTGCTGTGGAGGAGGAAGAGGAGGGTAATGTTGTGGAGGAAGAAGAGGAGGGTAGTGTTGTGGAGGAGGAAGAGGAGGGTAGTGCTGTGGAGGAGGAAGAAGAGGTAGTGCTGTGGAGGAGGAAGAGTAGGGTAGTGCTGTGCAGGAGGAAGAGGAGGGTAGTGTTGTGGAGAAGGAAGAGGAGGGTAGTGTTGAGGAGGAGGAAGAGGAGGGTAGTGTTGTGGAGGAGGAGGAGGAGGGTAGTGTTGTGTGGGAGGAAGAGGAGGGTAGTGTTGTTGAGGAGGAGGAGGAGGAGGGTTGTGTTGTGGAGGAGGAAGAAGAGGAGGAGGGTAGTGTTGTGGAGGAGGAGGAGGAGGAGGGTAGTGTTGTGGAGGAAGAAGAGAAGGGTAGTGTTGTGGAGGATGAAGAGGAGGGTAGTGCTGTGGAGGAGGAAGAGAAGGGTAGTGTTGTGGAGGAAGAAGAGGAGGGTAGTGTTGTGGAGGAGGAAGAGGAGGGTAGTGTTGTGGAGAAGGAAGAGGAGGGTAGTGTTGTGGAGGAGGAAGAGGAGGGTAGTGTTGTGGAGGAGGAAGAGGAGAGTAGTGAAGTAGAGGAGGAAGAGGAGGGAAGTAATGTAGAGGAGGAAGAGGAGGGTAGTAATGTAAAGGAGGAAGAGGAGGGTAGTGTTGTAGAGGAGGAAGAGGAGGGTAGTGTTGTGGAGGAGGAAGAGATGGGTAGAGTTGTGGAGGAAGAGGAAGAGGGTAGTGTTGTGGAGGAGGAGGAGGAGGCGTAGTGTTGTGGAGGAGGAAGAGGAGGGTAGTGTTGGCAAGGAGGAGGAGGAGGATAGTGTTGTGGAGGAGGAAGAGGAGGGTAGTGTTGTGGAGGAGAAAGAGGAGGGTAGTACTGTGGAGGAGGAAGAGGAGGGTAGTGTTGTGGAGGAGGAAGAGTAGGGTAGTGTTGTGGAGGAAGAGGAGGAGGGTAGTGTTGTGGAGGAGGAGGAGGAGGGGTAGTGTTGTGGAGGAGGAAGAGGAGGGTAGTGTTGGCAAGGAGGAGGAGGAGGGTAGTGTTGTGGAGGAGGAAGAGGAGGGTAGTGTTGTGGAGGAGAAAGAGGAGGGTAGTACTGTGGAGGAGGAAGAGGAGGGTAGTGTTGTGGAGGAGGAAGAGGAGGGTAGTGTTGTGGAGGAGGAAGAGATGGGTAGAGTTGTGGAGGAAGAGGAAGAGGGAAGTGTTGTGGAGGAGGAAGAAGAAGGTCGTGTTGTGGAGAAGGATGTGGAGGAGGAGGAGTAGGAGGAGGGAAGTTTTGTGGAGGAGGAGGAGGAGGTTAGTGTTGTGGGGGAGGAAGAGGAGGGTAGTGTTGTTGAGGAGGAAAAGTGTTGTGTTGTGGAGGAGGAGGAAGAGGAGGAGGAGGAGGAGGAAGAGGAGGGTAGTGTTGTGGAGGAAGAAGAAGAGGGTTGTGTTGAAGAGGAAGGTATTGTTGTGGAGGAGGAAGATGAGGGTTGTGTTGTGGAGCAAAAGGAGAAGGGTAGTGTTGTGGAAGAGGAAGAGGAGGGTAGTGTTGTGGAGGAGGAAGAGGAGGGTAGTTTTGTGGAAGAGGAAGAGAAGGGTAGTGTTGTGGAGGAGGAAGAGGTGGGTAGTGTTGTGGAGGAGGAAGAGGAGGGTAGAGCTGTGGAGGAGGGTAGTGCTGTGGAGGAGGAAGAGGAGGGTAGTGTTGTGGAGGAGGAAGAGGAGGAGGAGGGTAGTGTTGTGAAGGAGGAAGAGGAAGGTTGTGTTGAAGAGGAGGGTATTGTTGTGGAAAAGGAAGAGGAGGGTTGTGTTGAGGAGGAGAAGGAGAAAGGTAGTGTTATGGAAGAGGAAGAGGAGGGTACTGTTGTAGAGGAAGAGGAGGGTTGTGTTGTGGAGGAGGAAGAGGAGGGTAGTGTTGTGGAGGAGGAAGAGGAGGGTAGTGTTGTTGAGGAGGAGGGAAGTGTTGTGTAGGAGGAAGAGGAGGGTAGTGTTGTGGGGGAGGAAGAGGAGGGAAGTGTTTTGGAGGAGGAGAAGGAGGGTAGTGTTGTGGAGGTGGAAGAGGAGGGTAGTGTTGTGGAGGGGTAGATGGAGGGTTGTGTTGGGGAGGACGAAGAGGAGGGTAGTGTTGTAGAGGAGGAAGAGGAGGGAAGTAATGTAGAGGAGGAAGAGGAGAGCAGTGTTGTAGAGGAGGAAGAGGAGAGTAGTGTGTTAAAGGAGGAAGAGGAGGGTAGTGTTGTAGAGGAGGAAGAGTAGGGTCGTGTTGTGGAGGAGGAAGAGTAGGGTAGTTTTGTGGAGGAAGAGGAGGAGGGGAGTTTTCTGGAGGAGGAAGAGGAGGGTAGTTTTGTGGAGGAGGAAGAGGAGAGTAGTGCTGTGGAGGAGGAAGAGGAGAGTAGTGCTGTGGAGGAGGAAGAGGAGGGTAGTGTTGTGGAGGAGGAGGAGGAGGGTAATGCTGTGGAGGAAGAGGAGGTTAGTTTTGTGGAGAAGGAAGAGAAGGGTAGTGTTGTGGAGGAGGAAGAGGAGGGTAGTGTTGTTGATTAGGAAGAGGAGGGTAGTGTTGTGGAGGAGGAAGAGGAAGGTAGTGTTGTGGAGGAGGAAAAGGAGGGTAGTGTTGTGGAGGAGGAAGAGGAGGGTAGTGCTGTGGAGGAGGAAGAGGAGGGTAGTGCTGTGGAGGAGGAAGAGGAGGGTAGAGCTGTGGAGGAGGAAGAGGAGGGTAGTGTTGTGGAGGAGGAAGAGGAGGGTAGTGTTGTGGAGGAGGAAGAGGAGGGTAGTGTTGTGGAGGAGGAAGAGGAGGGTAGTGTTGTGGAGTAGGAGGAGGAGGGTAGTGTTGTGGAGGAGGAGGAGGAGGGTAGTGTTGTGGAAGAGGAAGAAAATGAGGAGGGAAGTGTTGTGAAGGAGGAAGAGGAAGGTTGTGTTGAAGAGGAGGGTATTGTTGTGGAAGAGGAAGAGGAGGATTGTGTTGTGGAGGAAAAGGAGGGTTGTGTTGTGGAGGAGAAGGAGAAGGGTAGTGTTATGGAAGAGGAAGAGGAGGGTAGTGTTGTAGAGGAAAAGGAGGGTTGTGTTGTCGAGGAGGAAGAGGAGGGTTGTGTTGTGGAGGAGGAAGAGGAGGGTAGTGTTGTTGAGGAGGAAGGAAGTGTTGTGGAGGAGGAAGAGGAGGGTTGTGTTGTGGGGGAGGAAGAGGAGGGAAGTGTTTTGGAGGAGGAGAAGGAGGGTAGTGTTGTGGAGGTGGAAGAGGAGGGTAGTGTTGTGGAGGAGTAGGAGGAGGGTTGTGTTGAGGAGGACGAAGAGGAAAGTAGTGTTGTGGAGGAGGAAGAGGTGTGTAGTGTTGTGAAGGAGGAGGAGGAGGAGGGTAGTGTTGTGGAGGAGGAAGAGGAGGGTAGTGTTGTAGAGGAGGAAGAGGAGGGTAGTAATGTAAAGGAGGAAGAGGAGAGTAGTGTTGTAGAGGAGGAAGAGGAGAGTAGTGTTGTAAAGGAGGAAAAGGAGGGTAGTGTTGTAGAGGAGGAAGAGTAGGGTAGTGTTGTGGAGGAGGAAGAGTAGGGTAGTTTTGTGGAGGAAGAGGAGGTGAGGAGTTTTGTGGAGGAGGAAGAGGAGGGTAGTTTTGTGGAGGAGCAAGAGGAGAGTAGTGCTGTGGAGGAGGAAGAGGAGAGTAGTGCTGTGGACGAGGAAGAGGAGGGTAGTGTTGTGGATGAGGAGGAGGAGGGTAGTGCTGTGGAGGAAGAGGAGGGTAGTTTTGTGGAGGAGGAAGAGATGGGTAGTGTTGTGGAGGAGGAAGAGGAGGGTAGTGTTGTTGAGGAGGAAGAGGAGGGTAGTGTTGTGGAGGAGGAAGAGGAGGGAAGTGCTGTGGAGGAGAAAGAGGAGGGTAGTGTTGTGGAGGAGGAAGAGGAGGGTAGTGTTGTGGAGGAGGAAGAGGAGGGTAGTGTTGTGGAGGAGGAAGAGGAGGGTAGTGTTGTGGAGGAGGAAGAGGAGGGTAGTGCTATGGAGGAGGAAGAGGAGGGTAGTGCTGTAGAGGAGGAAGAGGAGGGTAGTGCTGTGGAGGAGGAAGAGGAGGGTAGTGTTGTGGAGGAGGAAGAGGAGGGTAGTGTTGTGGAGGAGGAAGAGGAGGGTAGTGTTGTGGAGGAGAAGAGGAGGGTAGTGTTGTGGAGGAGGAGGAGGAGGGTAGTGTTGTGGAGGAGGAGGAGGAGGGTAGTGTTGTGGAGGAGGAAGAGAAGGAGGAGGGAAGTGTTGTGAAGGAGGAAGAGGAAGGTTGTGTTGAAGAGGAGGGTATTGTTGTGGAAGAGGAAGAGGAGGGTAGTGTTGTGGAGGAGGAAGAGGAGGGTAGTGTTGTTGAGGAGGAAGGAAGTGTTGTGGAGGAGGAAGAGGAGGGTTGTGTTGTGGGGGAGGAAGAGGAGGGAAGTGTTTTGGAGGAGGAGAAGGAGGGTAGTGTTGTGGAGGTGGAAAAGGAGGGTAGTGTTGTGGAGGAGTAGGAGGAGGGTTGTGTTGAGGAGGACGAAGAGGAAAGTAGTGTTGTGGAGGAGGAAGAGGAGGGTAGTGTTGTAGAGGAGGAAGAGGAGGGTAGTAATGTAAAGGAGGAAGAGGAGAGTAGTGTTGTTGAGGAGGAAGAGGAGAGTAGTGTTGTAAAGGAGGAAAAGGAGGGTAGTGTTGTAGAGGAGGAAGAGTAGGGTAGTGTTGTGGAGGAGGAAGAGTAGGGTAGATTTGTGGAGGAAGAGGAGGAGGGGAATTTTGTGGAGGAGGAAGAGGAGGGTAGTTTTGAGGAGGAGCAAGAGGAGAGTAGTGCTGTGGAGGAGGAAGAGGAGAGTAGTGCTGTGGACGAGGAAGAGGAGGGTAGTGTTGTGGATGAGGAGGAGGAGGGTAGTGCTGTGGAGGAAGAGGAGGGTAGTTCTGTGGAAGAGGAAGAGGAGGGTAGTGTTGTGGAGGAGGAAGAGGAGGGTAGTGTTGATGAGGAGGAAGAGGAGGGTAGTTTTGTGGAGGAGGAAGAGGAGGGTAGTTTTGTGAAGGAGGAAGAGGAGGGTAGTGCTGTGGAGGAGGAAGAGGAGGGTAGTGCTGTGGAGGAGGAAGAGGAGGGTAGTGTTGTGGAAGAGGAGGAGGAGGGTAGTGCTGTGAAGGATGAAGAGGAAGGTAGTGCTGTGGAGGAGGAAGAGTAGGGTAGTGTTGTGAAGGAGAAAGAGTAGGGTAGTGTTGAGGAGAAGGAAGAGGAGGGTAGTGTTGTGGACAAGGAAGAGGAGGGTAGTGCTGTGGACGAGGAAGAGGAGGGTAGTGTTTTGGAGGAGGAAGAGGAGAGTAGTGTTGTAAAGGAGGAAGAAGAGGGGTAGTTTTGTGGAGGAGGAAGAGAAGGGTAGTGCGGTGGAGGAGGAAGAGGAGGGTAGTGTTGTGGAGGAGGAAGAGTAGGGTAGTGTTGTGGAGGAGGAAGAGGAGAGTAGTGTTGTGGAGAAGGAAGAGGAGGGTAGTATTGTGGAGGAGGAAGAGAAGGGTAGTGCTGAGGAGGAGGAAGAGGAGGGTAGTGTTGTGGAGGAGGAAGAAGAGGGTAGTGTTGTGGAGGAGGAAGAGGAGGGTAGTGTTGTGGAGGAGGAAGAGCAGGGTAGTGCTGTGGAGGAGGAAGAGGAGGGTAGTGTTGTAGAGGAGGAAGAGGAGGGTAGTAATATAGAGGAGGAAGAGGAGAGTAGTGTTGTAGAGGAGGAAGAGGAGAGTAGTGTTGTAAAGGAGGAAGAGGAGGGTAGTGTTGTGGAGGAGGAAGAGGTGTGTAGTGTTGTGGAGGAGGAGGAGGAGGGTAGTGTTGTGGAGGAGGAAGAGGAGGGTAGTGTTGTAGAGGAGGAAGAGGAGGGTAGTGTTGTGGAGGAGGAAGAGGTGTGTAGTGTTGTGGAGGAGGAGGAGGAGGGTAGTGATGTGGAGGAGGAAGAGGAGAGTAGTGTTGTAGAGGAGGAAGAGTAGGGTAGTGTTGTGGAGGAGGAAGAGAAGGGTAGTGTTGTGGAGAAGGAAGAGGAGGGTAGTGTTTTGGAGAAGGAAGAGGAGGGTAGTGCTGTGGACGAGGAAGAGGAGGGTAGTGTTGTAAAGGAGGAAGAAGAGGGTAGTTTTGTGGAGGAGGAAGAGAAGGGTAGTGCTGTGGAGGAGGAAGAGGAGGGTAGTGTTGTGGAGGAGGAAGAGTAGGGTAGTGTTGTGGAGGAGGAAGAGTAGGGTAGTGTTGTGGAGGAGGAAGAGGAGGGTAGTGTTGTTGAGAAGGAAGAGGAGGTTAGTTTTGTGGAGGAGGAAGAGGAGGGTTGTGCTGTTGAGGAGGAAGAGGAGGGTAGTGTTGTGGAGGAGGAAGAGGAGGGTAGTGTTTTAAAGGAGGAAGAGGAGGGTAGTATTGTGGAGGAGGAAGAGAAGGGTAGTGCTGTGGAGGAGGAAGAGGAGGGTAGTGTTGTGGAGGAGGAAAAGAAGGGTAGTGTTTTAGAGGAAGAGGAGGGTAGTGTTGTGGAGGAGGAAGAGGAGGGTAGTGTTGTGGAGGAGGAAGAAGAGGGTAGTGCTGTGGAGGAGGGAGAGGGGGGGTAGAGTTGTGGAGGAGGAAGAGGAGGGTAGTGTTGTGGTGGAGGAAGAGAAGGGTAGTGCTGTGGAGGAGGAAGAGGAGGATAGTGTTGTGGAGGAGGAAGAGGAGGTTAGTGTTGTAGAGGAAGAGGAGGGTTGTGTTGTGGAGGAGGAAGAGGAGGGTATTGTTGTGGAGGAGGAAGAGGAGGGTAGTGTTGTGGAGGAAGAGGGTAGTGTCGTTGAGGAGGAGGAGGAGGGAAGTGTTGTGGAGGATGAGGAGAAGGGAAGTGTTGTGGAGGAGGAAGAGGAGGGTAGTGCTGTGGAGGAGGAAGAGGAGGGTTGTGTTGTGGGGGAGAAAGAGGAGGGAAGTGTTTTGGAGGAGGAGGAGAAGGTGGGTAGTGTAGTGGAGGTGGAAGAGGAGGGTTGTGTTGAGGAGGACGAAGACGAGGGTAGTGTTGTGGAGGAAGAGGAGGAGGGTAGTTTTGTGGAGGAGGAAGAGGAGGGTAGTGCTGTGGAGGAGGAAGAGGAGGGTAGTGCTGTGGAACAGGAAGAGGAGAGTAGTGCTGTGGAGGAGGAAGAGGAGAGTAGTGCTGTGGAGGAGGAAGAGGAGAGTAGTGTTGTGGAAGAGGAGGAGGAGGGTAGTGCTGTGGAGGAAGAGGAGGTTTGTTCTGTGGAGGAGGAAGAGGAGGGTAGTGTTGTGGAGGAGGAAGAGGAGGGTAGTTTTGTGGAGGAGGAAGAGGAGGGTAGTGCTGTGGAAGAGGAGGAGGAGGGTAGTGCTGTGAAGGATGAAGAGGAAGGTAGTGCTGTGGAGGAGGAAAAGTAGGGTAGTGTTGTGGAGGAGGAAGAGTAGGGTAGTGTTGTGGAGAAGGAAGAGGAGGGTAGTGTTGTGGAGGAGAAAGAGGAGGGTAGTGTTGTAAAGGAGGAAGAGGAGTGTAGTTTTGTGAAGGAGGAAGAGAAGGGTAGTGCTGTGGTGGAGGAAGAGGAGGGTAGTGTTGTGGCGGAGGAAGACTAGGGTAGTGTTTTGGAGGAGGAAGAGGAGGGTAGTGTTGTAAAGAAGGAAGAGGAGGGTAGTATTGTGAAGGAGGAAGAGAAGGGTAGTGCTGTGGAGGAGGAAGAGGAGGGTAGTGTTGTGGAGGAGGAAGAAGAGGGTAGTGTTGTGGAGGAGGAAGAGAAGGGTAGTGCTGTGGTGGAGGAAGAGGAGGGTAGTGTTGTAGAGGAGGAAGAGGAGGGTAGTAATGTAGAGGAGGAAGAGAAGAGTAGTGTTGTAGAGGAGGAAGAGGAGAGTAGTGTTGTAGAGGAGGAAGAGTAGGGTAGTGTTGTGGAGGAGGAAGAGTAGGGTAGTTTTGTGGAGGAAGAGGAGGAGGGGAGTTTTGTGGAGGAGGAAGAGGAGGGTAGTTTTGTGGAGGAGGAAGAGGAGAGTAGTGTTGTGGAGGAGGAAGAGGAGAGTAGTGCTGTAGAGGAGGAAGATTAGGGTAGTGTTGTGGAAGAGGAGGAGGAGGGTAGTGCTGTTAAGGAAGAGGAGGGTAGTTCTGTGGAGGAGGAAGAGGAGGGTAGTGTTGTGGAGGAGGAAGAGGAGAGTAGTGTTGTTGAGGAGGAAGAGGAGGGTAGTTTTGTGGAGGAGGAAGAGGAGGGTAGTGCTGTGGAGGAGGAAGAGGAGGGTAGTGTAGTGGAGGAGGAAGAGTAGGGTAGTGTTGTGGAGGAGGAAGAGGAGGGTAGTGTTGTGGAGAAGGAAGAGGAGCGTAGTGCTGTGGACGAGGAAGAGGAGGGTAGTGTTGTGGAGGAGGAAGAGGAGGGTAGTGTTGTAAAGGAGGAAGAAGAGGGTAGCTTTGTGGAGGAGGAAGAGAAGGGTAGTGCTGTGGAGGAGGAAGAGGAGGGTAGTGTTGTGGACGAGGAGGAGGGTAGTGTTGTGGAGGAGGAAGAGGAGGGAAGGGTTTGTGAGAAAGGAGGAGGAGGAGGATAGTGTTGGAGAGGCGGAAGTGGAGGGTAGTGTTGTGGGGAAGGAAGAGGAGGGGAGTGTTGTGGACGAAGAAGTGGAGGATAGTGTTGTCGAGAAGGAAGAGGAGGGTAGTGTTGTGGAAGAAGAAGAGAAGGGAAGTGTTGTGTTGTGGTGTTGAGGAAGAGGGGGGTAGTGTTGTAAAGGAGGAGGAGGAGGGGGTGGGTAGTGTTGTGGATGAGGAAGAGGTAGAAAGTTTTGTGGAGATGGAAGAGGAAGGGAGTTTTGTGGAAAAAGAAGAGGAGGGTAGTGTTGTGGAGGAGGAAGAGGAGGGTAGTGTTGTGGAGGAGGAAGAGGAGGATAGTGTTGTGGACGAGGAAGAGGATGGTAGTGTTGTGGAGGATAAAGAGGAGGGTAGTGTAGTGGAGGAGGAAGAGGAGGGTAGTGTTGTGGAGGAGGAAGAGGAAGGAAGTGTTGTGGAGGAGGAAGAGGAGGGTAGTGTTGTGGAGGAGGAAGAGGAGGGTAGTGTTGTGGAGGAGGAAGAGGAAGGAAGTGTTGTGGAGGAGGAAGAGGAGGGTAGTGTTGTGGAGGAGGAAGAGGAGGGTAGTGTTGTGGAGGAGGAAGAGGAAGGAAGTGTTGTGGAGGAGGAAGAGGAGGGTAGTGTAGTGGAGGAGGAAGAGGAGGGTAGTGTTGTGGAGGAGGAAGAGGAAGGAAGTGTTGTGGAGGAGGAAGAGGAGGGTAGTGTTGTGGAGAAGGAAGAGGAGGGTAGAGTTGTGGAGTAGGAAGAGGAGGGTAGAGTTGTGGAGAAGGAAGAGAAGGGTAGTGTTGTGGAAGAAGAAGAGAAGGGAAGTGTTGTGGAGGAGGAAGAGGAGGGTAGTGTTGTGGAGGAGGAAGAGGAGGGTAGTGTTGTGGAGAAGGAAGAGGAGGGTAGTGTTGTGAAGAAGGAAGAGGAGGGTAGTGCTGAGGAGGAGGAAGAGGAGGGTAGTGTTGTAGAGAAGGAAGAGGAGGGTAGTGCTGAGGAGGAGGAAGAGGAGGGTAGTGTTGTGGAGAAGGAAGAGGAGGGTAGTGTTGTGGAGGAGGAAGAGGAGGGTAGTGTTGTGGAGAAGGAAGAGGAGGGTAGTGTTGTGAAGAAGGAAGAGGAGGGTAGTGCTGAGGAGGAGGAAGAGGAGGGTAGTGTTGTAGAGAAGGAAGAGGAGGGTAGTGCTGAGGAGGAGGAAGAGGAGGGTAGTGTTGTGGAGAAGGAAGAGGAGGGTAGAGTTGTGGAGTAGGAAGAGGAGGGTAGAGTTGTGGAGAAGGAAGAGAAGGGTAGTGTTGTGGAAGAAGAAGAGAAGGGAAGTGTTGTGGAGGAGGAAGAGGAGGGTAGTGTTGTGGAGGAGGAAGAGGAGGGTAGTGTTGTGGAGGAGGGTAGTGTTGTGGAGAAGGAAGAGGAGGGTAGTGTTGTGAAGAAGGAAGAGGAGGGTAGTGCTGAGGAGGAGGAAGAGGAGGGTAGTGTTGTAGAGAAGGAAGAGGAGGGTAGTGCTGAGGAGGAGGAAGAGGAGGGTAGTGTTGTGGAGGAGGAAGAGGAGGGTAGTGTTGTGGAGGACGAAGAGGAGGATAGTGCTGAGAAGGAGTAAGAGGAGGGTAGTGTTGTGGAAGAAGAAGTGGAGGATAGTGTTGTCGAAAAGGAAGAGGAGGGTAGTGATATGGAGGAGGAGGAGGAGGGTAGTGTTGTGGAGAAGGACGAGGAGGGTAGTGTTGTGGAGAAGGAAGAGGAGGGTAGTGTTGTGGAGCAGGAAGAGGAGGGTAGTGTTGTGGAAGAAGAAGAGAAGGGAAGTGTTGTGGAGGAGGAAGAGGGGGGTAGTGTTGAGGAGAAGGAAGAGGAGGGTAGTGTTGTGGAGGAGGAAGAGGAGGGTAGTGTTGTGGAGAAGGAAGAGGAGGGTAGTGTTGTGAATAAGGAAGAGGAGGGTAGTGCTGAGGAGGAGGAAGAGGAGGGTAGTGTTGTAGAGAAGGAAGAGGAGGGTAGTGCTGAGGAGGAGGAAGAGGAGGGTAGTGTTGTGGAGGAGGAAGAGGAGGGTAGTGCTGAGGAGGAGGAAGAGGAGGAGGGTAGTGTTATGGAGGAGGAAGAGGAGGGTAGTGTTGTGGAGGACGAAGAGGAGGATAGTGCTGAGAAGGAGTAAGAGGAGGGTAGTGTTGTGGAAGAAGAAGTGGAGGATAGTGTTGTCGAAAAGGAAGAGGAGGGTAGTGATATGGAGGAGGAGGAGGAGGGTAGTGTTGTGGAGAAGGACGAGGAGGGTAGTGTTGTGGAGAAGGAAGAGGAGGGTAGTGTTGTGGAGCAGGAAGAGGAGGGTAGTGTTTTGGAAGAAGAAGAGAAGGGAAGTGTTGTGGAGGAGGAAGAGGGGGGTAGTGTTGAGGAGAAGGAAGAGGAGGGTAGTGTTGTGGAGGAGGAAGAGGAGGATAGTGTTGTGGAGGAGGAAGAGGAGGGTAGTGTTGTGGAGGAGGAAGAGAAGGGTTGTGCTGTGGAGGAGGAAGAGGAGGGTAGTGTTGCGGAGGAGGAAGAGGAGGGTAGTGTTGTGGAGGAGGAAGAGGAGGATAGTGTTGTGGAGCAGGAAGAGGAGGATATTGTTTTGGAGGAGGAAGAGGAGGGTAGTGTTGCGGAGGAGGAAGAGGATAGTAGTTTTGTGGAGGAGGAAGAGGAGGGTAGTGTTGTGGAGGAGGAAGAGGAGGGTAGTGTTTTGGAAAAGGAGGAGGAGGGATGTGTTATGCAGAAGGAAGAGAGTAGTGTTGTGGAGGAGGAGGAAGAGGAAGGAAGTGTTGTAGAGGGGGAAGAGGAGAGAAGTGTTGTGGAGGAGGAGGAGGAGGGTAGTGTTCAGGAGGAGGATGAGGAGGGTAGTATTGTGGGGGAGGAGGAGGAGGGTAGTGTTGGGGAGGCGGAAGAGGAGGGTAGTGCTGACGAGGAGGAAGAGGAGGATAGTGTTGTGGAAAAGGAAGAGGAGGGAAGTGTTGTAAAGGAGGAGGAGGAGGGGGTGGGTAGTGTTGTGGATGAGGAAGAGGAAGAAAGTTTTGTGGAGAAGGAAGAGGAAGGGTGTTTTGTGGAAAAAGAAGAGGAGGGTAGTGTTGAAGAGGAGGAGGAGGAGGGTAGTGGTATGGAGGAGGAGGAGGAGGGTAGTGTTGTGGAGGAGGAAGAGAAGGGTAGTGCTGTGGAGGAGGAAGAGGAGGACAGTGTTGTGGAGGAGGAAGAAGAGGGTAGTGTTGTGGAGGAGTAAGAGGAGGATAGTGTTGTGGTGAAGGAAGAGGATGGGTAGTGTTTTGGAGGAGGAAGAGGAGGGTTGTGTTGTGTAGGAGGAAAAGGAGGGTAGTGTTGTGGAGGAGGAGTAGGAGGGTTGTGTTCAGGAGGAGGAAGAGGTTTATCCCACTTATCCTTCTTTCCTTCTTTTACTTTGATTCTTTTACTTTTACTTTGGGATGGTGGGTTTGGGTAAAAATATACAAAGGAGAAACAAAACTACATCTGAAAGGTTAGGAAAAGGATAATATATTCAACAAACTACATCTGAAAGGTTAGGTTAAAGGGTTGGGGAATAAGAACATATGATAGAACCTACCAAATACACTAAGATTACAAGAGGTTAGGTTAAGGGGTTGGGGAATAAGAACATATGATAACAAACATAATAAATACAACTTATGAGCAACTTGATGAACTTTAACAAATAACCCTTGATCTGCAAAAATGGCCATTTGAGAAATTAGCCCTTGAAACGAGTAAGTTCCCATATATAACAAAAACCTTTGAAATGGTTAAACACCCAATCTTAAACAAATAACACTTGAAATGCAAAACGTCCATTTGAGAAATTAACTAATGAAATGAGTAAATGCCCATATATAACAAAAATTCTTTGAAATGCTTAAATATCCAATCTCTAACAAATAGCACTTGAAATGCATAAGTGACCATTTGAGAAATTAACTAATGAAATGAGTAAATGCCCATATATAACAAAAGTTCTTTGAAATGCTTAAATAGCCAATCTCTAACAAATAGCACTTGAACTGCATAAGTGACCATTTGAGAAATTAACTAATGAAATGAGTAAATGAATATGAGACAATGATTGACGAAACACAAAAGACAAGAAGGAATACTTATGTAAGTTAGAGCATGTCTGGTTGGACTAGATAAGTTAGGATACATCAGTTTGGGAATGTAAGATTAAGTTAGGTAAGACAAGTTAGGTTAGGATAGGATAGGTAAAGTTAGGTAAGATAGGGAAGGTAAGGTAAGTTATGTTAGGATAGGTAAAGTTAGGTTATGAAAGTTAAGTTAGGTAAGATAGGTAAAGTTAGGTAAGATAGGTAAGATAGGTTAAGCAGGTTAAGTTAGGAAAGGTAGGTAAGGTAACATAGGTAAAGTTAGGTTAGGTTAGGTAAGATAGGTAAAGTTAGGTAAGATAGGTAAGTTAGGTTAAGCAGGTTAAGTTAGGTAATGTAGGTAAGTTAGGTTAAGCAGAATAAGTTAGGTAAGTTAAGTTAGGATAGGTAAAGTTAGGTTAAGTTAGGTATGATAGGTAAGGTAAGTTATGTTAGGATAGGTAAAGTTAGGTAAGATAGGGAAGGTAAGGTAAGTTATGTTAGGATAGGTAAAGTTAGGTTATGAAAGTTAAGTTAGGTAAGACAGGTAAAGTTAGGTAAGATAGGTAAGATAGGTTAAGCAGGTTAAGTTAGGAAAGGTAGGTAAGGTAAGGTAACATAGGTAAAGTTAGGTTAGGTTAGGTAAGATAGGTAAGATAGGTTAAGCAGGTTAAGTTAGGAAAGGTAGGTAAGGTAAGGTAACATAGGTAAAGTTAGGTTAGGTTAGGTAAGATAGGTAAGGTAAGGTAACATAGGTAAAGTTAGGTTATGCAGGTTAAGTTAGGTAAGATAGGTAAGATAGGTTAAGCAGGTTAAGTTAGGAAAGGTAGGTAAGGTAAGGTAACATAGGTAAAGTTAGGATAGGTTAGGTAAGATAGGTAAGGTAAGGTAACATAGGTAAAGTTAGGTTATGCAGGTTAAGTTAGGTAAGTAACATTGGGTGGAGAGGATAGGTTACGTAGGTTTGAACAGTGTAGTTCAGAGAATAGTTTTAGGGTAAAGCAACTAAGAAAATATGTTTTAACAGAAATGCAGGTTTGGTATGAAAAGCTGAACTAGTTACATTTTGGAGAGAAATTTTATGACTGAAGATGTCTTAAAGAATAACATGATGGAAGAAGGAGAGTTTCTTTGATGAACGAAGGTGTCTTAGAGAACAACTTTGGGAGAACAAAGGTGAATTAGAGATCACTTTGATAACTCTGAGAATAACTTTAGATGTCTCTGAAAATAACTTTGATGAAAGATGTCTTAGATTAACTTTTGATGACTTAGAGAATAACTTTCAGGACTTAGAGAATATCTTTGATGAACGGAAAGTTACTTAGAGAATAACATTTCATGACTGAGAATAACTTTATGAATGAAGATGTCTGAGATTAACTTTGATAGCTCAGAATAACTTTTGTGGACATGAGAATATCTTTGGATAACTCTGATAATAACTTTGATGTCTTTGAAACAACTTTGACGAACGAGAGTGAGTTAGAGATTACCTTTGTTAACTCTAAGATTAACTTTACATGTCTCCGAGACAAACTTTTATAACATAGAAATTAACTTTAATGACCAAAAGTGAGTTAGAGATTACATTTGATAACTCTAAGATTAACTTTAGATGTCTCTGAGAATAACTTTTATGAACGAAGATGTTTTGGAAAGTTTCTCTGAAGAACGAAGGTGACTCTGAGAATAACTTTTATGTCTTAGAGAAGAACATTGATGGTTTAGAGAGAATATCTTTGATGAAAAATGATGTCTTAGATTAACTTTGATGACTCTGTGAATAAGTTTGATGACTTTGAGAACAAGTTTGATAGCTCTGAGAATGACTTTTATGCCTCTGAGAATAACTTTGATGAACAAAGATGTTTTGGAAAGTTTCTCTGAAGAACGAAAGTGACTCTGAGAATAACTTTTGTTAGCTCTTTGAATAACTTTGATGACTTTGAGAATGACTTCTGAGAACATGGGTAGTATTTGAATGCGTCTTTGATGTAATGAAAAGTAACTTTGATGTCTCGAAGATATCTTGCAGATCAACTTTGATGACGGAGATTAACTTTTGTTGTTTTAGAGATTAATTTTGATAGCTCCGAGAATAACTTTTATGCCTCTGAGATTAACTTTAATGAACGAAGATGTCTTAGAAAGTTTCTCTGATGAACGAAAGGCTACTTAGAGAATAGCATTTTGATGACTGAGATTAACTTTTGATAACTCTGAGAATAACTTTGAGGATGCGAGTAAATTTTTGAGTGTTTGAGAGTGTCTTTTGATATCTCGAAGAGTGCCCTTGAAGTCTTAAAGGATGTCTTTGATGTCTCGAAGGATGTCTTAGAGTGTAACTTTGGTGTCTTTGAGTAAGTCCTTGATGTATTGAAGAGTGTCTTTGATTTCTCGAAGAGTAACTTTGGTGTAACGGAGAGCACCTTTGACTATTTTTCTTACTTAGCGACATATAATTTTAGTTACGAAAGTGTTGAAAAAGTTACATTTGACTATTTTTAGTGCTCCACAAAGTATAAATGTCAGTTAAGAACGACGATGATAGATATCTTTGACTATATTTTCTTACTTGACGATGGATAAAGTTAGTTATGAACAGTGCTGAAAGAAGTTTCCTTTGACAATTTTTAGCTAAGCGAAAGGTTGTTTTAGTTAAGAACGGTGTTGAAAGAGATTAATCCTGACTATTTTCAGATGAGAGAAGTGATATTTTAGTTAAGAAATGACAAGGAAACATGATGAAGTAACTATTTTTAGTTGACCGATGAATACTTTTAGTTGAGCAAAGACAAAACATGATGAACATGACTTTTTCTGATGATTGGCGGATAATTTTAGTTATGAAATGACAATGAAACATGAAGAACACGGTTATTTTCTGATGAATGGGGAATATGTTTAGTTGTGAACAGTGTTGGAAAGATTCCTTTGACAATTTTTTCTTACTTGATGAAACATAGCGGCTGTTAAGAAAAGTGCTGAAAGAAGTTTCCTTTGACAATTTTCTGTTGACTATGGATAAGTGTAGTTGAAAAATGACGAAAGTGACTATGTTTCAGTTGATTGGCGAAAGATTTTAGTTAAGAAGTTACAAGAAAGGTTTGTCTTTGTAAATTTGGAACTGAATAAAGAGTAGATTTTGTTTAAGAACATGGCTGGTAGAACTATTAAGTTGACAACGAGAATTACTTTGATATAGTTTTGAAAATAAAACTTGGTGACTAAAATTGTTGAGGAAACTGTATTGCTGATGCTAATATTTGACAAAGAACTAGTTAGTGAATGGAAGAAACAAAGAACATAAAAAAAAAATTGAGGTTAAGTAAGGGAATGAACACAGTGAACATATGGGGGAACATGGCAAAGAACATATGTAAGAAAAGTTGATGAATACAGTGAACATGCTGGGAATATGAACTTACAGAGAACATGAAAACATGATAAGGAGAATAGGGAATACAAAGAATGAACAATGGACTTGTGAAGAACATGGAGAATATGACAAAGAATGTAGAAAACATGTAAGTGAAGGTGAAAAACGAAGTGATCTTGTGAGGAACATGAACTTGTAGAGGAATATGAATATTGACAACGAACACAAAATATGGAAGTTAGCATGAATATTGAGTATAAAAGTTGTAAAGAGAACATGTGATGAACATAGAAAATATGACTAGAATTTGTAGAGAACATAATGAGACTAAGAGAAAGATTACAGAAAAAAATGGAGATACTTGTGAAAATATGAACTGAACGGGACTGTGAACATTTGAAGAACATGGAGTGAACACAGAAAACATGGACAAAATGTGGAGAACGCAGCTGAATATAGAGAAAATATGCAAATACAGGGGGACAAGAGCTGGAGCTCTGTAACTGACTTGATCTTATTTACTACGTCTGAAATATGGCTGTTTAAAATTTCAGGGGGATTGGACTGCTAGTAGCGAAAATGTGGTCTCTGCCAAATTTGGGTCTTTAATTAGACTCTGATTAATTTCGATCATGAACTGGACTCTGAATATTTTGGCACAAAGTAGACTCTGGCGAATTTTGCTAGAAAACTGGACTCTGATGAATTTCGATCAAGAACTGGACTCTGTCAAATTTTCACAGATTACAGGACACTGATGAAAATTGCTAGAAAACTGGACTCTGATGAATTTCGATCAAGAACTGGACTCTGATGAATTTTGCTATTAAAGTAGACTCTGGCGAATTTGAGCATAAACTGGACTCTGATGAAATATGAGCTTAAAACTGTCTCTGACTAATTTTGCTCTCAAAGTAGACTCTGGCGAATTTGAGCATAAACTGGACTCTGCCGAAAATTGGGTATAAAATGGACTCTGTCAAGTTTTCACAGATTACAGGACACTGATGAAATTTGCTCTCAAAGTAGACTCTGGCGAATTTTCGGTATAAACTGGTCTCCGATGAAATATGAGCTTAAAACTGGGCTCTGTTCAATTTTGGTCTTTACAGATGAAATAGCCGCAAATGGATATAAAACTAAATGTTATGGATAAGTGGTCTGTTTTCCTTAACAAAACATCTAAGACAATATTCTCTGAAAATGGTCCTTTTACAAATTCTGTCATAAACATATAAATAAACTTCTATGATTATTTGAAACTCTGAAAATAGCTGTAAGGAAATAGGAGGCGAGAGAGAGAGAGGGACGGTCCAGATATTATGGAGAAGATAAGATATGATAAGAGGCGACTGGCTGGCCGGGCGTAAGGTAAATAAAGGTGACGCGAGAGATTGCGAGGTAAGGGGGGAGGGAGGGGGTGTGAGGTACGAGCCCCTGAAAACCCTGACTTACACAGATAACTTTCTAAATTTACATGAATAACTAAGGCTTACATAGATGATTTTTGTAAGTTGAAAACATGTAAAATATGTCCGTAGAGTTCTCCTGGAAATGCTGTGACACAAACACGAATTTGAATTTCTCCCATAAGAACTTTAACAAAGTTGTATGAACTTATTTTCAGCACAAGAACTTTTAACAAACTTCTAAAATCTCGGAAATTATCTTTCTCATAAGAAATCCTTAATTCCAAATCTGTGACTGCCCAAATTCGCCTGAAAACCCTGGCTCCACACAGAGGAATCCTGAAAACCCTGGCCCTCACAGAGGAATTTTCTCCCAGAAAAAAAAATGTTCTGTGGACTGTACAGTCCACAGGGGTCCTCTCGCCTGAAAAAAAAAAATGTTCTGTGGACTGTACAGTCCACAGGGGTCCTCTCGCCTGAAAAAAAAAAATGTTCTGTGGACTGTACTCCCTACTACTGAGGAGACGGTGGAGTGGGGAGGTCGAGGGGACGGTAAAGTGGGGGGGGGGAGGTGGGGAGGATAAGGGGATAGAGGGGGGTGGTATGGTGGGGGGATGGGGGAGTGAGGAATGGTTAGGAGAACGAGGAAACGGGGGAGTGGTTGGGACCACAATGGAACGGGGGAGGGAGGACAGGGGAAAGTTGCTGTGGCTGAGCAAAGCGTAGCCGGGTTCAGCGAGTATATATATATATATATATATATATATATATATATATATATATATATATATATATATATATATATATATATATATATATATATATATATATATATATATATATATATATATATATATATATATATATATATATATATATATATATATATATATATATATATATATATATATATATATATATATATATATATATATATATATATATATTAGTATATTTTGGTAGCAGTCTTTCCTGTAGACATATATTATTAAATCTGACCGAAAAAGTAAGATTAATAATTCTAACACGAATTTTCTCAATCTTTCGTACATTTCTTTTCACTGTTGGAGGTAAATCAAAAATCAATTCTCCAAAATTCATTTTTATTTCTAGTCTGACGCGACACGAGCGCGTTTCGTAAAACTTATTACATTTTCAAAGACTTTAGTTCACAAATACACAACTGAATAGAACTTACGCATCTCCGATTTTATATCTACGTTTGAGTGAGGTGGAAGGGGTGATGTGGCATTAACACAAGACAGAACAAGATGTGGCATTAATAGGGTATTAATTTCATCAACACAAGACAGAACAAGAAGTGGTATTAATAGGGTATTAATTTCATCAACACAAGACAGAACACGAAACAATGGATATTGAATAGAAGTGTTTGTAGAAAGCCTATTGGTCCATATTTCTTGATGCTTCTATATTGGAGCGGAGTCTTGAGGTGGGTAGAATATAGTTGTGCAATAATTGGCTGTTGATTGCTGGTGTTGACTTCTTGATGTGTAGTGCTTCGCAAACGTCAAGCCGCCTGCTATCGCTGTATCTATCGATGATTTCTGTGTTGTTTACTAGGATTTCTCTGGCGATGGTTTGGTTGTGGGAAGAGATTATATGTTCCTTAATGGAGCCCTGTTGCTTATGCATCGTTAAACGCCTAGAAAGAGATGTTGTTGTCTTGCCTATATACTGGGTTTTTTGGAGCTTACAGTCCCCAAGAGGGCATTTGAAGGCATAGACGACGTTAGTCTCTTTTAAAGCGTTCTGTTTTGTGTCTGGAGAGTTTCTCATGAGTAGGCTGGCCATTTTTCTGGTTTTATAGTAAATCGTCAGTTGTATTCTCTGTTTTTTGTCTGTAGGGATAACGTTTCTATTAACAATATCTTTCAGGACCCTTTCCTCCGTTTTATGAGCTGTGGAAAAGAAGTTCCTGTAAAATAGTCTAACAGGGGGTATGGGTGTTGTGCTAGTTGTCTCTTCAGAGGTTGCATGGCTTTTCACTTTCCTTCTTATGATGTCTTCGACGAAACCATTGTAGAAGCCGTTATTGACTAGGACCTGCCTTACCCTACAGAGTTCTTTGTCGACTTGCTTCCATTCTGAGCTGTGGCTGAGAGCACGGTCGACATATGCGTTAACAACACTCCTCTTGTACCTGTCTGGGCAGTCGCTGTTGGCATTTAGGCACATTCCTATGTTTGTTTCCTTAGTGTAGACTGCAGTGTGGAAACCTCCGCCCTTTTCCATGACTGTTACATCTAGAAAGGGCAGCTTCCCATCCTTTTCCATCTCGTAAGTGAAACGCAGCACGGAACTCTGCTCAAATGCCTCCTTCAGCTCCTGCAGATGTCTGACATCAGTTACCTGTGTAAAAATGTCGTCAACATACCTGCAGTATATGGCCGGTTTCAAGTTCATGTCGACTAAGGCTTTTTGCTCGATGGTACCCATGTAGAAGTTTGCAAACAGGACACCTAGGGGAGAACCCATGGTGACCCCATCTACTTGCTTATACATGTGCCCATCCGGGCTCAAGAAGGGTGCCTCTTTAGTACAAGCTTGGAGTAGTTTCCTCAGAATATTTTCTGGTATGTCAAGAGGAGTACAGGCTGGATCACGATACACTCTGTCGGCTATCATTCCGATTGTCTCGTCCAC
>NW_027189137.1:3137575-3172575 GCF_040958095.1 Procambarus clarkii | reverse complement strand
TATATGCGATATACGTAGCTGGAAACTACCTAATATTTAAAAATAATAGTTACAACATTCTATTAATATATAATGTTGAAATAAATATCACACAAAGTCTGTATATCTGTTTTTAGATGTCTTATAAATCTTCTTTTAAAATAGTATTAATGATTTTTATGAATCTTGAGTAAAAATTATGTTAATTATTATTAATCTAATTGTTATTATTTTAAGTAAAAGAATTGCAAGTATTCGCATAACCACGGGATCTCTGTTTGTGTATGAATGCACGGATTTGTTTTTGTTATGAGAGGGACGCCTTAGAAAGCATGGTGTAGGCCACCTGTGGCTCGCATCCGATCCCACGATCGTCGTCGCCCCTAAATCAACACAACAGGTATTTAGTATTTACGATTATAATAAGTAATATTTCTTTTATAATAATATTGCAGCAGGTGGTGTAGTGGTAGGACACTCGCCTGGCGTTCCGCGAGCGCTATGTCATGGGTTCGTATCCTGGCCGGGGAGGATTTACTGGGCGCAAATCCTAAACTGTAGCCTCTGTTTAACGCAACAGTAAAATGTGTACTTGGATGAAAAAACGATTCTTCGCGGCGGGGATCGTATTCCAGGGACCTGCCCGAAACGCTACTCGTACTAGTGGCTGTACAAGAATGTAACAACTCTTGTATATATCTCAGGTTAGGGGCTAGGCATTTACACTCTTAGGTCAGCAAACTAGCTAGAAGGTTAGACTATTAGACTCCACTGGTCAATCGGGGCCCTGCATAATTCAGCTTATCCTAACCAAGCCCAGCTTAAACCATCTTAGCATAGTTCATTCTAGCTGTGCATAGTGCTTGCACAGCCTTGCTTATCCTAGTTTACCTCTTCCTAGCCTACCGTAGCCAAGCCTATCCCAGTATACCCTTACCTAGTCTTGCCTAGCCTAACCCTGCCTTGCTTTTAAACATGACCAGTCCTTCCTACCCTAGCCAAGCCCTGACCAGCTTAGCCAAGCCAATCCCTGCCTAGATTTAGCATAGCCTTGCCTTTTTATTAATATATAGAAGGTACCACCTCTGGTTGAGTTTGTAGGAACCCTCCACTTATAGGATTGAGGGTTCCATATATATATATATATATATATATATATATATATATATATATATATATATATATATATATATATATATATATATATATATGCATAGTAGGCCGAGAAGTGCGTTCTGGCTACTAGGTACGACATATATATATATATATATATATATATATATATATATATATATATATATATATATATATATATATATATATATATATATATATATATATATATATATATGTCGTACCTAGTAGCCAGAACGCACTTCTCGGCCTACTATGCAAGGCCTGATTTGCCTAATAAGCCAAGTTTTCCTGAATTATTATATTTTCTCAATTTTTTTTCTTATGAGATGATAAAGCTACCCATTTCATTATGTATGAGGTCAATATTTTTTTATTGGAGTTAAAATTAACGTAGATATATGACCAAACCTAACCTAACCTATCTTTTTAGGTTAGGTTAGGTTAGGTAGCTGAAAAAGTTAGGTTACGTTTGGTTAGGTAGGTTAGGTAGTCGAAAAACAATTAATTCATAAAAACTTGGCTTATTAGGCAAATCGGGCCTTGCATAGTAGGCAGAGAAGTGCGTTCTGGCTATTAGGTACGACATATATATACAGTATTAATATAAATAATGTGTGTGTGTAAACATGCCACGTGTGTGTAAATCACAAAAATTAACACTTGATGAAAAATGTGACAGTGTCAGACCACGGAGGAAGAATTGAAACAGGAATTTCCTTAAGTACTTTCATATATTAATACATCTTCAGAAGGAATAATTTTTTATATAAATTAAATTAAAAAAATCATTCCTCCATGGACTGACACTCATATATATATATATATATATATATATATATATATATATATATATATATATATATATATATATATATATATATATATATAATGTGTGTGTTTGTACTCACCTAGTTGTGCTTGCGGTGGTTGAGCTCTGGCTCTTTGTCCCGTATGTATGTATTCATATATATATATATATATATATATATATATATATATATATATATATATATATATATATATATATATATATATATATATATATATATATATATATATAATATTTTATATATCCTGCCTGAAATGCTGCGTGTACTAGTGGCTTTACAAGATAGTTCTTATAAAGATAGCATTTTATGCCCGAAACGCTTTGCGTAATAGTGGCTTTAGGCATTGTATGTACTAGCTATACCTATAAGTCAAACAATCCTTGTAAATATTTATTGTATGTATGTACCTTACCTAAATAAAATTGTATTGTATAAAATTGTATTGTATTGTATTGTATTGTATTGTGGTTATTCTCTATATCTGGTTCACCTAACAGTAAATAAGTACCTGGGAGTTAGACAGCTGCTATGGGCTGCTTCCTAGGGATGTGTGTGTGTGTTTGTATTCATGTTGAATTTTACAAAGTAGGAAGAGATGTTTGTAAAAAAAAAAAATCAAATATTTTTGAAAGTATAAGTAGATTTGATATTTTTCTTTAATTGTTTATGTCGGCTGTCTCGCCTCCTTTATAAAATGGCATCATTCTTGCTTTTTTAAGGATATCAGGAAAAGTAAGGCGCTCCAGAGATTTGTTGACTCCTTCCTAGTGTTGCCTAGCCCAGCCCAGCCTAGACAAGGCAGGCTGGGCATCCTAGCCTCACGCAGCTTAGCCCCCACCTACATGTAGCATCCCAGTCCATCCTAAGTGATCATTACCTTACTGGCTGTGTTTTCTCTTCAGCCCTGAATGTAATGTGGTGGAACATAAGCAGATACATATCAGGTCTTAGAGAATCTGTACTTCATACATTTCTTAATAATGTCTCACAAATATTTAAATAATTAAAAAAAAATTGTATAATAACTTCATATTATTCTTGCATTTATTTTTTTTATACAAAATTTACATTTTAAAAGATTACCTTTTATTTTTAGATTGATGACTTGAAGACTACAGTGCCATCCACAGCAAATCATGGTCTTAAAATAACTCCTAGCAATGACGAGACCAATTTTCACAGAGATCAAATTTTTGCTAAGCAGTAGTCACAGGTAAATATATATTATATATATAATATTATATATATAAAATTAACTTCTTCATTGCTCAAAGCACCTTTAGACATTCTGAGAGTTGTGCTATTTTATTAATTAATTAATTAGGCTATATTTTAATGTTTTGTAATGTTTTCATTACTGTTTTTGTTTTGAAATATAAATTGTTGAGTTTTGAAACATTTTGACATTAACTATACCTGAATATTTATAAACAAAAAAATACCAGAACTATGTCCTTGACAATTGCACTAAGAAGTCTTTGCCAAAATCAGGTGCTCAGTGCAGTAGTTAAAAACTTAAAAGTTGTACCACCTCTGGTGCAAGATTAGGGACCCATAGCCTCAGAGAAGAAAATAGAGAGTACTCAGAGAAGGCCTTGAATAATAGGCAGGCTGTTTGTGTGTGTTTCGACGGTAAGCTTGCTGACACCAAATGTAGTTACCTAAGTGTAGTTACAGGATTAGAGCTACGCTCGTGGTGTCCCGTCTACCCAGCACTCTTTGTCACATAATGCTTTGAAACTACTGACGGTCTTGGCCGCCACCACCTTCTCACTTAACTTGTTCCAACCGTGTACCACTCTGTATGCGAAAGGAAATTTTTTTATATTTCTTTGGCATCTTTGTTTAGTTAGTTTAAATCTAAGACCTTTTGTTCTTGAAGTTCCAGGTCTCGGGAAATCTTCCCTATCGATTTTATCAATTCCTGTTACTATTTTGTACATAGTGATTTTATCACCTCTTTTTGTTGTCTTCTAGTTTTGGCATATATAATGCCTCTGACCTCTCCACATAGCTCTTGCCCTTTAGTTCTGGGAGCCACTTAGTAGCATGTCTTTGCACCTTTTCCAGTTTGTTGATGTGCTTCTTAAGATATGGGCACCACACAACCGCTGCATATTCTAGCCTTGGCCGAAAAAAACTCGTGAACAATTTCTTTAGTATTTCGCCATCCATGTATTTAAACGAAATTCTGAAGTTAGAAAGCGTGGCATAGGCTCCTCACACAACGTTCTTTATGTGGGCCTCAAGTGATAGTTTTCTATCTAGAATCAACCCTAGACCTCTTTCTTTTATCAGAATTATATAAAGATTTCTCACATAATTTGTAGGTTGTGTGGGATCTATGTTCTATTCCACATTCCATAACATGGCATTTATTCACATTAAATTTCATTTGCCAAGTGGTGCTCCATATATTTATTTTGTCCAGGTTTTCTTGAAGGGCATGACAATCATCTAAATTTCTTATCCATCCCATTATCTTAGCATCATCAGCAAACATGTTTATATAATTCTGTATTCCTACTGGTAGATCATTTATGTAGACAATGAACATTTCTGGTGCATGTACTGTGGTACTCCACTTGTGACACTTCTCCAGTCCGATTGCCTCTGATTACTGCCCTCATTTTTCTATCAGTCAGAAAATTTTTCATCCATGTTAGAAGCTTACCTGTCACCCATCCAAAATTTTCTAGTTTCCAGAACAACCTCTTATGTGGAACTCTGTCGAAAGCCTTTTTTATGTCTAGATAGATGCAGTCAACCCAACTACCTTTTTCCTTTAAAATCTCTGTGGATCAATCATAGAAACTGAGTAAATTCGATACACAGGATCTTCCAGATCGAAAACAATACTGTCTGTGTGATATTATATAATTTCTCTCCATGTGTTCTACCCATTTAGTTTTTATTATTTTTTTTTTGTTTTCAATCCTTTCACTGTTACACTTGTCAATGATTCAGGTCTATAACTGAGAGGGGTGGGGTCTTCCCTGTTGCCACTTTTGTAGATTGGAACTATGTTAGCCTTTTTCCACATGTTTGCTATGACTCCTATACACAGGGATGCCTGAAAGATCAGGTGAAGTGAAAGGCTGAGCTCAGGTGCACATTCTCTCAGAACCCATGGTGAAACTCCATCTGGACCAACTGCTTTGTTCTTACTTAGCTACTTTAGCATATTTTCCACTTCATCTCTAGACACCTCTATACGCTCTATGATGTTCTCAGAAATTCTTATTGTGTCTGGTTCTCTTAAGATTTCATTTTGTATAAACACACTTTGGAACTTTTGGTTTAATGTTTCACACATTGCATTATCATTTTCTGTGAATCTGTTTCCTATTTTCAACCTCTGGATATTATCCTTTACCTGCAATTTGTTGTTTATGAATTTGTAGAATAGGCCCAGTTCTGTTTTACATTTATCCATTATCCCTTTTTAAAAATTTCTTTCTGCCTCTTCCCTTACTGCTGTATAGTTGTTTCTCGCATCTTTGTATCGCTGGTATGATTGGGGGTTTGGCTTCTTTCTATGTTGATACCTGCTTGATGGGGTTCTGCTCTTCTACTCCCCAAGCCCGGCCCGAGGCCAGGCTCGACTTGTGAGAGTTTGGTCCACCAGGCTGTTGCTTGGAGCGGCCCGCAGGGCCACATACCCACCACAGCCCGGCTGATCCGGAACTTCTCTTAGAAAACAGTCCAGTTTTCTCCTGAAGATGTCCACGGTTGTTCCGGCAATATTTCTTATAGTCGCTGGGAGGACGTTGAACAACCGCGGACCTCTGATGTTTATACAGTGCTCTCTGATTGTGCCTGTGGCACCTCTGCTCTTCACTGGTTCAATCTTGCATTTTTTTCCATATCGTTCACTCCAGTACGTTGTTATTTTACTGTGTAGATTTGGGACCTGGCCCTCCAGTATCTTCCATGTGTATATTATTTGGTATCTCTCTCGTCTCCTTTCTAGAGAGTACATTTGGAGAGCTTTGAGACGATCCCAATAATTTAGGTGTTTTATCTCATCTATGCGTGCCGTATATGTTCTCTGTATTCCCTCTATTTCAGCAATCTCTCCTGCTCTGAAGGGGGAAGTGAATACTGAGCAGTACTCGAGACGGGACAACATAAGTGACTTGAAGAGTACAACCATTGTGATGGGATCCCTGGATTTGAAAGTTCTCGTAATCCATCCGATCATTTTTCTGGCTGACGCAATATTTGCTTGGTTATGCTCCCTATAAACATTAGATCGTCGGACATCATTATTCCCAAATCCTTGACATGCTGTTTTTCTACTATGGGAAGATTCGATTGTGTTTTGTACCTTGTATTATGTTTCAGATCCTCATTTTTGCCATACCTGAAATTTATCACTGTTAAACATCATGTTATTTTCTGCTGCCCAATCGAAAACTTTGTTGACATCTGCTTGTAGTTTTTCAATGTCTTTCATTCCATTTTTGTGTCTTTGGTCTGTGGCCCTCTCTCAATTTCTGTTGAACCAATCCTGTTTTCTGGCCCTGCATCTCTGTTTTGGTATGAATGTTTGTGTGCCTTCATTGTATATTTTGCAAAATTTGGCATACATTTAATTTACTTCCCTGTCTAGCAACAAGTCTGCCTAATTACTTATTAAAAAAAATTTGAAGTTCCCCATAGTGACCTCTCTCTCTTGAAATCAAGTTTATCAACTGTTTCAATGTCCCCATTTTCTGTGTGTGTGTGTTTGGAGGCTAAGCTTGCTGATACCATGTGTGTGTGTGTTTGGAGGCTAAGCTGGCTGATACCATGTGTGTGTGTGTGTGTTTGGAGGCTAAGCTTGCTGATACCATGTGTTTGTGTGTTTGGAGGCTAAGCTTGCTGATACCATGTGTGTGTGTGTTTGGAGGCTAAGCTTGCTGATACCATGTGTGTGTGTGTGTGTTTGGAGACTAAGCTTGCTGATACCATGTGTGTGTGTGTTTGGAGGCTAAGCTTGCTGATACCATGTGTGTGTGTGTGTGTTTGGAGGCTAAGCTTGCTGATACCATGTGTGTATGTGTGTGTTTGGAGGCTAAGTTTGCTGATACCATGTGTGTGTGTGTGTGTTTGGAGGCTAAGCTTGCTGATACCATGTGTGTGTGTGTGTGTTTGGAGGCTAAGCTTGCTGATACCATGTGTGTGTGTGTTTGGAGGCTAAGCTTGCTGATACCATGTGTGTGTGTGTGTTTGGAGGCTAAGCTTGCTGATACCATGTGTGTGTGTGTTTGGAGGCTAAGCTTGCTGATACCATGTGTGTGTGTGTTTGGAGGCTAAGCTTGCTGATACCGTTTGTGTGTGTGTGTGTGTTTAGAGGCTAAGCTTGCTGATACCATGTGTGTATTTGGAGGCTAAGCTTGCTGATACCATGTGTGTGTGTGTTTGGAGGCTAAGCTTGCTGATACCATGTGTGTGTGTGTGTTTGGAGGCTACGTTTGCTGATACCATGTGTGTGTGTGTGTGTTTGGAGGCTAAGTTTGCTAACACCGTGTGTGTACTCACCTGTTTAAATAATAATAGGGGTGTGTACCACCTCTGGTGCAATTGTAGGGACCCACAGCCTTGAAGAAAATAGAGTATTCAGAGAAGACCTTGTGGATTCTCACTGAACACTAATCTTTTCTTCTCCTATCACCCCTCTTATTTTGTTTTATGCTGTATTCTATTATATATCATATAAATACATAGCCAAATGGCAATATTTATTATGTCTATACAAAAAGAAGACATCCACTTTATTTTTTTTCTCTCCTTTGTTTCTATGTGGATTTTGTTGTGACTAATGATTCTCCTCCTTCCCATCAACAGGTCTTCCTCACTGGGCTTGCTCGGCTTTTGTGTTACTATGAGGGTGCCATCATAGTTTACCCTTCAAGACTGACTCATGCTGGCATTGCATTTGTGGACTTCCCTTCACAGTAAACAGTCCTTCTCCATATCAGATTCAGATTCAGATGTTTATTCAGGTAAGGTATATACATACAAGTGATGTTACATTAATGGATTGATATATAGATAGAGCTAGTACATACAATGCCTAAAGCCACTATTACGCAATGCGTTTCGGGCAAGAAAAACATTAATATCTAGAACTTAATACTAATTGAGCATAAAGAATAAAAAGTGTTGAGAACAAATACAAATAAAGATAAAAAAAAAGGGGGAACATGACTGAAAAAGCAGCACAAATACAATAGGTTGACAAACAGTGTTGATTAAAAAAAAAAAAAAAGAAAATAACAGACATGGGTTGACAATAGAGGAGTGAGGTAGATTACAGGGAATTTATTAGGTAGTGTTTAGTTTTTATCTTAAACTGGTTGAGAGAGGTACAGTCTTTAACATGGTTGGGAAGGTCATTCCACATTCTGGGCCCCTTGATTTGCAGAGCATTTCTAGTTATAAATAATAAATAAATATGTTTATTCAGGTAAGGTACATACATACAAGTGATGTTACATTAATGGATTGATATATAGATAGAGCTAGTACATACAATGCCTAAAGCCACTATTACGCAATGCGTTTCGGGCAGGAAAAACATTAATATCTAGAACTTAATACTAATTGAGCATAAAGAATAAAAAGTGTTGAAAACAAATACAAATAAAGATAAAAAAAAGGGGGAACATGACGGAAAAAGCAGCACAAATACAATAGGTTGACAAACAGTGTTGATTAAAAAAAAAAAAAATAATAATAATAAAATAAAACAACAGACATGGGTTGACAATAAAGGAGTGAGGTGGGTTACAGGGAATTTATTAGGTATTGTTTAGTTTTTATCTTAAACTGGTTGAGAGAGGTACAGTCTTTAACATGGTTGGGAAGGTCATTCCACATTCTGGGTCCCTTGATTTGTAGAGCATTTCTAGTTTGATTAAGTCGTACTCTAGGAATATCAAAACTGTATTTATTCCTGGTGTGGTGCTCATGGGTTCTGTTACAACCTTCAATGAAGCTTTTGAGGTCAGGATTGGCATTACAGTTCAGCGTTTTATATATGTATAATACACAAGAGAGAATGTGCAGTGACTTAATATCTAACATATTCAGAGATTTGAGTAAGGGTACCGAGTGATGTCTGGGGCCAGAGTTGGTTATTGTCCTAATAGCAGCTTTGTGTTGGGTAATGAGAGGACGTAAATGATTTTGGGTAGTAGAACCCCAAGCACAAATACCATAGTTGAGGTATGGATAGATGAGGGAGTAATAGAGAGTAACCAGGGCAGGGCGGGGTACATAATATCTGATCTTAGAAAGAATGCCAACAGTTTTTGAATCTTTTTTTGATATATTTAGAATGTGACCCTGGAAATTCAGCTTGTGGTCGATGAGAACGCCAAGGAATTTGCCATCTAATTTGTTACAAATTTGGGTATTGTTTATTTTGAGATTTATCTGATTAGAGGATTTATTGCCAAACAGAATATAAAACGTTTTGTCAATGTTAAGGGTGAGTTTGTTGGCAGTTAGCCAAAGATGGACTTTCTCTAGCTCAGTATTTACTGTGGCATTTAGAGCAAGGGGGTCAGGACTGGAGTAAATGAAGGTTGTGTCGTCAGCAAATAGAATTGGTTTGAGGTGTTGGGAGGCATTTGGAAGGTCATTAATGTAGATGAGAAAGAGGAGAGGGCCAAGTATGCTGCCCTGAGGAACACCAATGTTGATGGGTAGGGTGGGAGAAATTGTATTATTCACAGAAACATACTGGAGCCTGTCAGTAAGATAAGATTTGAGGTATTGCAGGGAGTGTCCTCTGACTCCATAATGATGTAATTTAAGAAGAAGGTTTTGATGGTTGACAGTGTCAAAAGCCTTACGCAGGTCCACAAATAACCCAACAGGAAACTCCTTTTTATCAAGAGCTGCGTGAATTACGTTAATCATACTAATAAGTGCATCGTTAGTGCTTTTTTGGGTCTGAAGCCATATTGACAAGAGCTAAGTATATTGTGTTTGGCTAGAAAAGAGTAAAGCTGCTTGTAGATTAGCTTTTCGAATATTTTTGACAAGTTAGGCAGGATTGATATAGGTCTATAGTTGTTAACATCAGTGAGATCACCACATTTGTAGACAGGGGTTACCCTTGCTTTTTTTAGAATGTCAGGAAAGGTTTGGAGTTCAAGTGACTTGTTGAAGAGCAATGCAATAGCAGGGGCTAGAGATCTGGAGGCTTTTTTGTAAATTAAAGTTGGTATCTCCTCGAGGGCACTAGACTTGGTTTTAAGGGAAAGGATTATTTCATTGACATCAGTGGAACTAGTAGGCTTTAGGTACAGAGACTGTGGATAGTTACCTGTAAGATAGTCCTTAACATCAGTACAGGAAGATGGAATATCATTTGCAAGGGATGACCCAATGGAAGAGAAGAACCTATTGAACTCAATAGCAGAATCAGAGGCTGAAAGCTGACCAACGTTATTGGAAAGGAGTGTTGGTTTGTTATTTAAAATCTTCTTTGATCCCAATATTTGTGAAATTGTGCTCCAAGTTTTTTTAATGTTGCTCTTTATTTGGGTAAATTTATCTTCATAGTATTTAGTTTTGGCTCGTCTAATTATTTTAGATAGCAATAACGAGTAATTCTTTGAGAATTCTTTGGAGACTGTTCCTAGCCTATACTTCTTCTCAAGGTCGTGTTTTTTGTTAATGGATTTAAGTATTCCCTTTGTAAGCCAAGGATTGTTAAGTCTTTTGCTTGTGACTTGTTTTGTAAGCATAGGACAGTGGGTGTTATAAAGGCTAAGAGTTGTTTGTAGAAAAGATTTCACTGCTAGGTTGATGTCCCCTATGTTACCTAACTCGGACTCCCAGTTGACATTATCAGCAGCAGTTATAAAATTGTTTATAGCAGTTTCATTGTGCAGCCTAAAGCTTAACTCCCTTGTCTCTAGAGGTGGTTTGCTAATGTTAGTTAAGAGAAATGTGGGGTAATGGTCTGTAGTGCTATCGGTGATTATACCTGAAGTAAGCGGAGAGGTTATGTTGGTCCAGATGTGATCTAGAGTCGTAGCAGTACTATCAGTGATTCTAGTTGGTCTAGTGATTAAGGGTATGAGGAAGCAGGAATTCATACAGTTGAGGAAGCTAACAGCAGTAGGGTGTTCAGGCTCGCAGAGGTCAATATTAAAGTCCCCTGCGATAATTAGATGGTTTTTGTTCAATCTGTTATCTAGTATTAGATTTCTAAGGTTTGAGTTGAATTCAGACACATCAGTGTTAGGAATTCTATAGACTGCACCCACAGACAGGACAGACTCGGCACCCTTGACTCTGAAACTGGCGAAGATATACTCCCCACAGCAGTCTCTAGTTCTAATTATTTTTAGCATTAAGCATTAAGCATTATTTATATGGTGATTGTCCAGGGCAAGCAGGGTGTGACTGCCATCTTGGAGAAGCAGGGTCTTTTAATATGAAGAATCTTCCGTCTTCTCTACTTACGCCAGCTTGTGCCAGCCTTGCATTCTTGTTACTTCATGGCCCTTGGGCCTTTTTTATTTATTTTACATAATAAATTTTTTGATTAATACCCGTGTTTCACAAGAGATCCTTAAAATTTTAAGCACCAATTGTATTGACTAATGTACGTCTTGTAACCTTTAAGACATAAATAGACAAGACATAGATAAATGAGTGAATAATACTGAGTGACTAGGTTAGGGCGAGGAACATAGTACAGTGTCTGGCTTTGGAAGAATGCCTACTGTTTTAGAAACCTTATTGCCATGATCATAATCGTATGGGTTAAAAAGCATTTGTTGTCACTCCTACACTGTGGCTTGTTGAGCTTGAAACCTTTGCTCCTTGTTCGTGTTACATCTGACCTTTTGAAGAAATTGTATGAATCAATATCCTCCAAATTGTTCAGTATTTTAAAGGTTTCGCTCTATTACTCTCTCATTTGCATATATCTAAGCATATAGATTAGATATAGATTTAGATTAGATTTTTTATTCAGGTAAAGGTACATACATTGCAGATGAGTTACAAAGGGAAAGACAATGACTAGAGTTCAATAGCTCTATTGGAAGAGAAACGTCTGCAAGACAAGTGTGGGCAAAAATTAAGGTAGCAGCGGCTCACAACGACCCCCAACGGCTTCATTTTGTATCTTCTCCAACTTGCCCATCCTACCTTTACCAAAACAAGAAATGACAGGTGCAGCATAATCAATAAGAAATCTTACAGTACTCAAGTACATCATTCGTAGCACTTGGACTCCCACTCCTTTCCACAGCATGCCAAGGCCTTCAGAGGTTGTAATCTCTTCCGACATTGACTCAACAGTCTGTTCATCTCAGTTTCCAAACTCTCATAGGTATATCCAACATATATGCCTAAATATTTATATATATTAACTCTCTATATTTTTACCGTTTATTTCCAATATAATGGGCCTCCGACTTCTACATTCAAACTTTAGTTTTGTCTTCATTACCCACCAGTCCCATATGGTGACACAGGTTTCTGAAATTGTCCAACACTGTTTGAACCTTTGAAATATCTTTGCCCTGAAACAAAATATCATCAGCATATATGATTGGAGTTACCCAATTTGAGTATTTCTCAGATGCTATCTTATTCATTAGTACATAAAACAGGGTGGGACTCAACACTCCTCCCTGAGGTGTGCAGAGTTCTTGACCTTGATACCTTGAACCATACAACCTTGATACCACACCTGAGCCTTCCTTTCCTGAAGATAATCCCCTATCCAGCGCAATAATCTCCCTTCAACACCAAGACCAGCTAATTCATATAAAATAACCTCTTTGTTGGCTTTATCAAAAGCTTCTTATAAATCAATAAAAAATCTATAATAATCATTACCATTAGCTAGACATTTAATAATACAGTCAGAGGTACTTTTTCCTCTGAGGAACCCGAAAAATTATTAGACAGCTGATCACCTATTATATAGAAAAGTTTATTTAAAATGATCCTCTCCATCATTTTACAAAAACACGACGTTAAAGACACAGGTCTGTACTCTCCATTGGCTTTAGGGATAAGGATGATCATAGTTCTTTTTCATTTACTGGGAATTCTGCCCTCTTTATAACTAATATTAAAGAGGTCTAACAGTGGGCTTTTCGTCATAATGGCAAGTTCATTAAGTATTTCATAAGTTACTCCATCCTCCCCAGGGGGCGGTAGATTTCCCAACTTTAATCGCCGTTATTAGTTCTTCTCTGGTAATACCTGTGCAAGTGACATCACCACTGTTACCTGCTGTAAGTATAAAATCCTTTCTTAGATCTTTCCCAGAATCAAACGACTCTCTCGTTACAGCGGGTAATTAAATGAACTAAGTTTGGCAGCTTCCGCCCATTTATTTACGAGACCTTTTGCAATTCCTTACTGGTCAGGATGTGCAACAAAATTATGCTTTTCACCCCTTATTTCATTTATGTCTTGCCAGATTTCCTTCAAGTTTGTTACTCCTAACTTTCTCTGCAAACTACTGCCAATACTTGCTCAAAATTTCCTTTCTCTTCTCCGCACACTTTTATGGGGGGATGCTTTTCTATACCAGATGTTTTCCGGTTCAATGTTGCATTAAATACATCTACCTCCTTAATTAAATCTTAATAAAATGCTTCTGCCGAAACTGGCTTATAAGTATCATACCAAGACTTAATATGACCAACAAGACCCCTTAATTCTCCCTTATTAAACTTTAAGCTTTTCCTCTGAAGGCAGGCAAGCTTTTTATCTAGTTTAAGCTGTATTTGTAATGCAAAATCTCTTAGCATTTCATCCACAGTAAGACAATTCTCCTCTATGCCCTCAGCATTTATCAAACAAGCATAATCTAATCTCCCTCCCCTCAGATGAGTAGGAGAGGGCTCGCCCAGCAGTTGAACATCTTCATGTTCAACATGTTCATCTTCATGTTCAGATTGTTACCATCCCTATCCCCAGTTTCCTGGAGTGCTGCTATGTTAATATTCTCTCTAAGAGTATAATAGTGTACATCCACCGCTCTAGTTTTTAATCCATTAACGTTCCAAGATAATATTATCAATCTACTTTCATCCATGAACTCCGTAATATTTTTTCTTTCTCCTCACTTGCACAACTACTACTAACATCGAAGGTAATAGTATTCATATCTATTTTCTTTGTTATTTCTGTATACCTTTTTACTTTAACGAAGGTACCCCCCAGGTGTAGGGAGGAATGATCTTTTCCAGGTATATTTTGAAAATCAGCATCGTTTTGCCACGTACCGCTTCGGTGGGTAGGCGGTTCCATGAGTTAATAACTCTGTGGGTGAAAAAGTATCTCCTGTAACTGGTAACTGGTTATTCAGACGAAGGACTTCGGGTAGATGTAGTTTACATGGACCTGAACAACGGTCGTAGTCTGCTGTCTGCTCTGTGTCGAGGCTGTAGCGTCTTGGGTCGATTAGAACTGTACACGCCGAGTGCTACATTCTTGACTGGAGATTGTACTGTGTGCTATTCGATTGATTGATGAAGATTAAGCCACCCAAGAGGTGACACGGGCATGAATACCCCGTAAGTGGTGGCCCTTTTGAGCCATTACCAATATCAAGAGCTGATACTGGAGATCTGTGGAGGTGCGACTGCACCCTGCGTGACGGGAGATGTCTCCCGTGTGGTGTGTGCTATTCTGATTTATTTATAAAGATTAAGCCACCCAAGAGGTGGCACGGGCATGAATAGCCCGTAATGTGCTATTCTCAAGTCGCTTGCTTATGTACGGTGACGACACCTCACAGTAAGATATAGAAGGGTGGAAAACCGTTACCTGTAAATAGGGATAGGATTAATGCTTGTGTAATTAGTTATGCCATTATGATGATGAGATAATGGAGTATAAGGATTACTCGATCACTACATCACCTTCAACTATTACTAGGGGAACTATTCCATTGTCCAGCGATTTTCTGAAAAGGAGTTTCACTGGCAAGCATAGTGAATTAAGAGCATAAGAATAAAGGTAACTGCAGAAGGCCTATTGGCCCATACGAGGCAGCTCCTATCTATAACCACCCAAACCCACTCATATACATGTCCAACCCACGCTTGAAACAATCGAGGGACCCCACCTCCACCACGTTACGCGGTAATTGGTTCCACAAATCAACAACCCTGTTGCCAAACCAGTATTTACCCAAGTCTTTCCAAAATCTAAACTTATCCAATTTACACCCATTGTTTTGTGTTCAGTCATGTGTTGATACTTTTAATACCCTACTAATATCCCCTTTGTTATGTCCATTCATCCACTTGTAAACCTCTATCATATCACCCCTAACTCTTCGCTTTTCCAGTGAATGCAATTTAAGCTTTGTTAATCTTTCTTCATATAAAAGATTTCTATTTTGGGGAATTAACTTAGACACCCTACTCTAGACACGTTCAAGTGAATTTATATTCATTCTATAATATGGCGACCAAAACTGAACTGCATAATGTAAATGGGGCCTAACCAGAGCAAGATATAGCTGAAGAACCACACCAGGTGTCTTGTTACTAACACTTCGATTAATAAATCCCAGTGTCCTATTTGCCTTATTACGAGCATTCATGCATTGATCCTTTTGTTTTAAATTCTTACTAATCATAACTCCCAGATCCCTTTCACAATCCGACTTCGCAATCTCAACACCATCTAGCTCATATCTTGTAACTATCATCATTACCTAGTCTCAAAACTTTACATTTATCAGCATTAAACTGCATCTGTCAATCTTTTGACCATTTCAAAACCCTATTTAGATCAACTTGAAGTGATAGTGAGTCTTCTTCCGTGTTAATTTCCCTACCTATTTTTGTATCATCTGCAAATTTGCAAATGTTGCTACTCAACATAAGAACACAAGAACAGAAGAACAAAGGCAACTGCAGAAGGCCCACCGGCCCATACGAGGCAGCTCCTACCTACAACCACCCAATTAATTTGCCAGTTCCTTTACGACTTGGGACTTAAATTCATTTACACTTTGGGCTTCTGAGTCTTTTAGTTTGTCAATGCTCTTCCTGATTGTGTCGCGTGTAATTGGTATTTCTCTTAATTCATTCTCCTTACCTCCGACAAACATTTGTGTTGGTGATGGGATGTCATTCAAGCTTTCTAGTGTGAACACTGATGTTAGGTATTCATTGAGAGTGTTTGCCGCCCTTTTATGATACAACTTAAAATTGTTAGTCTCATCTTTTATGGGTCCTACGGAGTCAGTTCTTTGTTTGGGTTTTACTTCGTATATACTTGCCCAAAACGCTATGCGTATTAGTGGCTTTAGGTATTGTATTTTAAATTTTAAAATTTTGCCCCGAGGTGCGAGTTTATTGGGAGTACTTAGCTGTATCATTAGCAAGGTAATTAACTATAGTTTGCTGTCCTCCGTCCTTTAACAAATCCATTGACCCCTCCCCTAACCTGCCTATTTTGTGCAATAGTCGGTTTAGGATGATCCTTTCAAGCATCTTCCAAGTGCATTACATGAGACTGATAGGTCTATAATTGCCAGGGTCATTGGGTTTCGGTATTGGGACCATTATTGCATGTTTCCATTGTGTGGGCAACACTCCACATAGGAATGACTTGTTAAACAGGTGGAGTAGTGGATTGCCAGACACTTCACACAGTGCATTGAGTATGTCGTAGGTGACGCCATCTTCACCAGGTGCTGTACTTTTACCCTTTTCATAGCCCCCTTTACTTCCTTGGCTGTAATTGGTTCCCCATACTCGTCATCACTAGATTGTGCTCTTGTTATCCTAATCCTTCTGTCATTATGTCGGAGGAGCTGTTCCCTGCTTACTTCTGCAGGGAGGGAGGAGGATGATGCTGCATCACTCCACTTGTGTACTAGTTCTTCAGCCTTACCCTGGGGGTCTTTGTGAGCCGCAGGCCGGGCTCTGCTCCCCTTAGCTACCTTAATTTTTGCCCACACTTGTCTTGCAGACGTTTCTCTTCCAATAGAGCTAGTGAACTCTAGTCATTGTCTTTCCCTTTGTAACTCATCTGCAATGTATGTACCTTTACCTGACTAAAAAATCTAATCTAAATCTATATCTAATCTATATGCTTAGATATATGCAAATGAGAGAGTAATAGAGCGAAACCTTTAAAATACTGAACAATTTGGAGGATATTGATTCATACAATTTCTTCAAAAGGTCAGATGTAACACGAACAAGGAGCAAAAGTTTCAAGCTCAACAAGCCACAGTGTAGGAGTGACAACAAATGCTTTTTAACCCATACGATTATGATCATGGCAATAAGGTTTCTAAAACAGTAGGCATTCTTCCAAAGCCAGACACTGTACTATGTTCCTCGCCCTAACCTAGTCACTCAGTATTATTCACTCATTTATCTATGTCTTGTCTATTTATGTCTTAAAGGTTACAAGACGTACATTAGTCAATACAATTGGTGCTTAAAATGTTAAGGATCTCTTGTGAAACACGGGTATTAATCAAAAAATTTATTATGTAAAATAAATAAAAAAGGCCCAAGGGCCATGAAGTAACAAGAATGCAAGGCTGGCACAAGCTGGCGTAAGTAGAGAAGACGGAAGATTCTTCATATTAAAAGACCCTGCTTCTCCAAGATGGCAGTCACACCCTGCTTGCCCTGGACAATCACCATATGGAGAAGGACTGTTTACTGTGAAGGGAAGTCCACAAATGCAATGCCAGCATGAGTCAGTCTTGAAGGGTAAACGATGATGGCACCCCTCACAGTAACACAAAAGCCGAGCAAGCCCAGTGAGGAAGACCTGTTGATGGGAAGGAGGAGAATCACTAGTCACAACAAAATCCACATAGAAACAAAGGAGAGAAAAAAAATAAAGTGGATGTCTTCTTTTTGTATAGACATAATAAATATTGCCATTTGGCTATGTATTTATATGATATATAATAGAATACAGCATAAAACAAAATAAGAGGGGTGATAGGAGAAGAAAAGATTAGTGTTCAGTGAGAATCCACAAGGTCTTCTCTGAATACTCTTTATTTTCTTCAAGGCTGTGGGTCCCTACAATTGCACCAGAGGTGGTACACACCCCTATTATTATTTAAACAGGTGAGTACACACACGGTGTTAGCAAACTTAGCCTCCAAACACACACACACACATGGTATCAGCAAGCTTAGCCTCCAAACACACACACACATGGTATCAGCAAGCTTAGCCTCCAAACACACACACACACACATGGTATCAGCAAGCTTAGCCTCCAAACACACACACACATGGTATCAGCAAGCTTAGCCTCCAAATACACACATGCTATCAGCAAGCTTAGCCTCTAAACACACACACACAAATGGTATCAGCAAGCTTAGCCTCCAAATACACACACACACATGGTATCAGCAAGCTTAGCCTCTAAACACACACACACACACACACACATGGTATCAGCAAGCTTAGCCTCCAAACACACACACACACACACATGGTATCAGCAAGCTTAGCCTCCAAACACACACACACACACATGGTATCAGCAAGCTTAGCCTCCAAACACACACACACACAAATGGTATCAGCAAGCTTAGCCTCCAAACACACACACACACATGGTATCAGCAAGCTTAGCCTCCAAACACACACACACACACATATTATCAGCAAACTTAGCCTCCAAACACACACACACACATGGTATCAGCAAGCTTAGCCTCCAAACACACACACACACACACATGGTATCAGCAAGCTTAGCCTCCAAACACACACACACATGGTATCAGCAAGCTTAGCCTCCAAACACACACACACAGAAAATGGGGACATTGAAACAGTTGATAAACTTGATTTCAAGAGAGAGAGGTCACTATGGGGAACTTCAATTTTTTTTTAATAAGTAATTAGGCAGACTTGTTGCTAGACAGGGAAGTAAATTAAATGTATGCCAAATTTTGCAAAATATACAATGAAGGCACACAAACATTCATACCAAAACAGAGATGCAGGGCCAGAAAACAGGATTGGTTCAACAGAAATTGAGAGAGGGCAACAGACCAGACACAAAAATGGAATGAAAGACATTGAAAAACTACAAGCAGATGTCAACAAAGTTTTCGATTGGGCAGCAGAAAATAACATGATGTTTAACAGTGATAAATTTCAGGTATGGCAAAAATGAGGATCTGAAACATAATACAGGGTACAAAACACAATCGAATCTTCCCATAGTAGAAAAACAGCATGTCAAGGATTTGGGAATAATGATGTCCGACGATCTAATGTTTAGGGAGCATAACCAAGCAAATATTGCGTCAGCCAGAAAAATGATCGGAAGGATTATGAGAACTTTCAAATCCAGGGATCCCATCACAATGGTTGTACTCTTCAAGTCACTTATGTTGTCCCGTCTCGAGTACTGCTCAGTATTCACTTTCCCCTTCAGAGCACGGTTGCACGGTTGTTCCTGCCGGAACAACCGTGGACATCTTCAGGAGAAAACTGGACTGTTTTCTAAGAGAAGTTCCGGATCAGCCGGGATGTTGTGGGTATGTGGCCCTGCGGGCCGCTCCAAGCAACAGCCTGGTGGACCAAACTCTCACAAGTCGAGCCTGGCCTCGGGCCGGGCTTGGGGAGTAGAAGAGCAGAACCCCATCAAGCAGGTATCAAAATAGAAAGAAGCCAAACCCCCAATCATACCAGCGATACAAAGATGCGAGAAACAACTATACAGCAGTAAGGGAAGAGGCAGAAAGAAATTTTTAAAAAGGGATAATGGATAAATGTAAAACAGAACTGGGCCTATTCTACAAATTCATAAACAACAAATTGCAGGTAAAGGATAATATCCAGAGGTTGAAAATAGGAAACAGATTCACAGAAAATGATAATGCAATGTGTGAAACATTAAACCAAAAGTTCCAAAGTGTGTTTATACAAAATGAAATCTTAAGAGAACCAGACACAATAAGAATTTCTGAGAACATCATAGAGCGTATAGAGGTGTCTAGAGATGAAGTGGAAAATATGCTAAAGTAGCTAAGTAAGAACAAAGCAGTTGGTCCAGATGGAGTTTCACCATGGGTTCTGAGAGAATGTGCACCTGAGCTCAGCCTTCCACTTCACCTGATCTTTCAGGCATCCCTGTGTACAAGAGTCATAGCAAACATGTGGAAAAGGCTAACATAGTTCCAATCTACAAAAGTGGCAACAGGGAAGACCCCACCTCTCTCAGTTATAGACCTGAATCATTGACAAGTGTAACAGTGAAAGGATTGAAAACAAAAAAAAATAATAAAAACTAAATGGGTAGAACACCTGGAGAGAAATTATATAATATCACACAGACAGTATTGTTTTCGATCTGGAAGATCCTGTGTATCAAATTTACTCAGTTTCTATGATTGAGCCACAGAGATTTTAAAGGAAAAAGGTAGTTGGGTTGACTGCATCTATCTAGACATAAAAAAGGCTTTCGACAGAGTTCCACATAAGAGGTTGTTCTGGAAACTAGAACATTTTGGATGGGTGACAGGTAAGCTTCTAACATGGATGAAAAATTTTCTGACTGATAGAAAAATGAGGGCAGTAATCAGAGGCAATCGGACTGGAGAAGTGTCACAAGTGGAGTACCACAGTACATGCACCAGAAATGTTCATTGTCTACATAAATGATCTACCAGTAGGAATACAGAATTATATAAACATGTTTGCTGATGATGCTAAGATAATGGGATGGATAAGAAATTTAGATGATTGTCATGCCCTTCAAGAAAACCTGGACAAAATAAATATATGGAGCACCACTTGGCAAATGAAATTTAATGTGAATAAATGCCATGTTATGGAATGTGGAATAGAACATAGATCCCACACAACCTACAAATTATGTGAGAAATCTTTATATAATTCTGATAAAAGAAAGAGGTCTAGGGTTGATTCTAGATAGAAAACTATCACTTGAGGCCCACATAAAGAACGTTGTGTGAGGAGCCTATGCCACGCTTTCTAACTTCAGAATTTCGTTTAAATACATGGATGGCGAAATACTAAAGAAATTGTTCACGAGTTTTTTTCGGCCAAGGCTAGAATATGCAGCGGTTGTGTGGTGCCCATATCTTAAGAAGCACATCAACAAACTGGAAAAGGTGCAAAGACATGCTACTAAGTGGCTCCCAGAACTAAAGGGCAAGAGCTATGTGGAGAGGTCAGAGGCATTATATATGCCAAAACTAGAAGACAACAAAAAGAGGTGATAAAATCACTATGTACAAAATAGTAACAGGAATTGATAAAATCGATAGGGAAGATTTCCCGAGACCTGGAACTTCAAGAACAAAAGGTCATAGATTTAAACTAACTAAACAAAGATGCCAAAGAAATATAAAAAAATTTCCTTTCGCATACAGAGTGGTACACGGTTGGAACAAGTTAAGTGAGAAGGTGGTGGCGGCCAAGACCGTCAGTAGTTTCAAAGCATTATGTGACAAAGAGTGCTGGGTAGACGGGACACCACGAGCGTAGCTCTAATCCTGTAACTACACTTAGGTAACTACATTTGGTGTCAGCAAGCTTACCGTCGAAACACACACAAACAGCCTGCCTATTATTCAAGGCCTTCTCTGAGTACTCTCTATTTTCTTCTCTGAGGCTATGGGTCCCTAATCTTGCACCAGAGGTGGTACAACTTTTAAGTTTTTAACTACAGCACTGAGCACCTGATTTTGGCAAAGACTTTCTTAGTGCAATTGTCAAGGACATAGTTCTGGTATTTTTTTGTTTATAAATATTCAGGTATAGTTAATGTCAAAATGTTTCAAAACTCAACAATTTATATTTCAAAACAAAAAATGTAATGAAAACATTACAAAACATTAAAATATAGCCTAATTAATTAATTAATAAAATAGCACAACTCTCAGAATGTCTAAAGGTGCTTTGAGCAATGAAGAAGTTAATTTTATATATATAACATTATATATATAATATATATTTACCTGTGACTAATGCTTAGCAAAAATTTGATCTCTGTGAAAATTGGTCTCGTCATTGCTAGGAGATATTTTAAGACCATGATTTGCTGTGGATGGCACTGTAGTCTTCAAGTCATCAATCTAAAAATAGAGGTAATCTTTTAAAATGTAAATTTTGTATAAAAAAAAATGCAAAAATAAATTGCAAGAATAATATGAAGTTATTATACAATTTTTTTTTAATTATTTAAATATTTGTGAGACATTATTAAGCAATGTATGAAGTACAGATTCTCTAAGACCTGATATGTATCTGCTTATGTTCCACCACATTACATTCAGGGCTGAAGAGAAAACACAGCCAGTAAGGTATTGATCACTTAGGATGGACTGGGATGCTACATGTAGGTGGGGGCTAAGCTGCGTGAGGCTAGGATGCCCAGCCTGCCTTGTCTAGGCTGGGCTGGGCTAGGCAACACTAGGAAGGAGTCAACAAATCTCTGGAGTGCCTTACTTTTCCTGATATCCTTAAAAAAGCAAGAATGATGCCATTTTATAAAGGAGGCGAGACAGCAGAAATAAACAATTAGAGAAAAATATCATATCTACTTATACTTTCAAAAATATTTGATTTTTTTTTTTACAAACATTTCTTCCTACTTTGTAAAATTCAACATGAATACAAACACACACACATATCCCTAGGAAGCAGCCCATAGCAGCTGTCTAACTCCCAGGTACTTATTTACTGTTAGGTGAACCAGATATAGAGAATAACCACAAAATCTTGTAAAGCCACTAGTACACGCAGCATTTCAGGCAGATATATAATATTAATATTATATATATATATATATATATATATATATATATATATATATATATATATATATATATATATATATAACTGAAAACTCACACCCCAGAAGTGACTCGAACCCATACTCCCAGAAGCAACGCAACTGGTATGTACAAGACGCCTTAATCCACTTGACCATCACGACCGGACATAATGAGGTGATAGCCGAGGCTATTTGAACCACCCCACCGCCGGCACTCGGATAGTAATCTTGGGCATAGCATTTTACCAAATCACCTCATTCTTTGGGGCACACGTGAGGAACACAAATGCGAACAAGCCTGAATGGTCCCCAGGACAATATGCAACTGAAAACTCACACCCCAGAAGTGACTCGAACCCATACTCCCAGAAGCAACGCAACTGGTATGTACAAGACGCCTTAATCCACTTGACCATCACGACCGGACATAATGAGGTGATAGCCGAGGCTATTTGAACCACCCCACCGCCGGCACTCGGATAATAATTTCGGGCATAGCATTTTACCAAATCACCTCATTCTTTGGGGCACACGTGAGGAACACAAATGCGAACAAGCCTGAATGGTCCCCAGGACAATATGCAACTGAAAACTCACACCCCAGAAGTGACTCGAACCCATACTCCCAGAAGCAACGCAACTGGTATGTACAAGACGCCTTAATCCACTTGACCATCACGACCGGACATAATGAGGTGATAGCCGAGGCTATTTGAACCACCCCACCGCCGGCACTCGGATAGTAATCTTGGGCATAGCATTTTACCAAATCACCTCATTCTTTGGGGCACACGTGAGGAACACAAATGTGAACAAGCCTGAATGGTCCCCAGGACAATATGCAACTGAAAACTCACACCCCAGAAGTGACTCGAACCCATACTCCCAGAAGCAACGCAACTGGTATGTACAAGACGCCTTAATCCACTTGACCATCACGACCGGACATAATGAGGTGATAGCCGAGGCTATTTGAACCACCCCACCGCCGGCACTCGGATAGTAATCTTGGGCATAGCATTTTACCAAATCACCTCATTCTTTGGGGCACACGTGAGGAACACAAATGCGAACAAGCCTGAATGGTCCCCAGGACAATATGCAACTGAAAACTCACACCCCAGAAGTGACTCGAACCCATACTCCCAGAAGCAACGCAACTGGTATGTACAAGACGCCTTAATCCACTTGACCATCACGACCGGACATAATGAGGTGATAGCCGAGGCTATTTGAACCACCCCACCGCCGGCACTCGGATAGTAATCTTGGGCATAGCATTTTACCAAATCACCTCATTCTTTGGGGCACACGTGAGGAACACAAATGCGAACAAGCCTGAATGGTCCCCAGGACAATATGCAACTGAAAACTCACACCCCAGAAGTGACTCGAACCCATACTCCCAGAAGCAACGCAACTGGTATGTACAAGACGCCTTAATCCACTTGACCATCACGAACGGACATAATGAGGTGATAGCCGAGGCTATTTGAACCACCCCACCGCCAGCACTCGGATAGTAATCTTGGGCATAGCATTTTACCAAATCACCTCATTCTTTGGGGCACACGTGAGGAACACAAATGCGAACAAGCCTGAATGGTCCCCAGGACAATATGCAACTGAAAACTCACAACCTAGAAGTGACTCGAACCCATACTCCCAGAAGCAACGCAACTGGTATGTACAAGACGCCTTAATCCACTTGACCATCACGACCGGACATAATGAGGTGATAGCCGAGGCTATTTGAACCACCCCACTGCCGGCACTCGGATAGTAATCTTGGGCATAGCATTTTACCAAATCACCTCATTCTTTGGGGCACACGTGAGGAACACAAATGTGAACAAGCCTGAATGGTCCCCAGGACAATATGCAACTGAAAACTCACACCCCAGAAGTGACTCGAACCCATACTCCCAGAAGCAACGCAACTGGTATGTACAAGACGCCTTAATCCACTTGACCATCACGACCGGACATAATGAGGTGATAGCCGAGGCTATTTGAACCACCCCACCGCCGGCACTCGGATAGTAATCTTGGGCATAGCATTTTACCAAATCACCTCATTCTTTGGGGCACACGTGAGGAACACAAATGCGAACAAGCCTGAATGGTCCCCAGGACAATATGCAACTGAAAACTCACACCCCAGAAGTGACTTGAACCCATACTCCCAGAAGCAACGCAACTGGTATGTACAAGACGCCTTAATCCACTTGACCATCACGACCGGACATAATGAGGTGATAGCCGAGGCTATTTGAACCACCTCACCGCCGGCACTCGGATAGTAATCTTGGGCAAAGCATTTTACCAAATCACCTCATTCTTTGGGGCACACCTGAGGAACACAAATGCGAACAAGCCTGAATGGTCCCCAGGACAATATGCAACTGAAAACTCACACCCCAGAAGTGACTCGAACCCATACTCCCAGAAGCAACGCAACTGGTATGTACAAGACGCCTTAATCCACTTGACCATCACGACCGGACATAATGAGGTGATAGCCGAGGCTATTTGAACCACCCCACCGCCAGCACTTGGATAGTAATCTTGGGCATAGCATTTTACCAAATCACCTCATTCTTTGGGGCACACGTGAGGAACACAAATGCGAACAAGCCTGAATGGTCCCCAGGACAATATGCAACTGAAAACTCACACCCCAGAAGTGACTCGAACCCATACTCCCAGAAGCAACGCAACTGGTATGTACAAGACGCCTTAATCCACTTGACCATCACGACCGGACATAATGAGGTGATAGCCGAGGCTATTTGAACCACCCCACCGCCGGCACTCGGATAATAATTTCGGGCATAGCATTTTACCAAATCACCTCATTCTTTGGGGCACACGTGAGGAACACAAATGCGAACAAGCCTGAATGGTCCCCAGGACAATATGCAACTGAAAACTCACACCCCAGAAGTGACTCGAACCCATACTCCCAGAAGCAACGCAACTGGTATGTACAAGACGCCTTAATCCACTTGACCATCACGACCGGACATAATGAGGTGATAGCCGAGGCTATTTGAACCACCCCACCGCCGGCACTCGGATAGTAATCTTGGGCATAGCATTTTACCAAATCACCTCATTCTTTGGGGCACACGTGAGGAACACAAATGCGAACAAGCCTGAATGGTCCCCAGGACAATATGCAACTGAAAACTCACACCCCAGAAGTGACTCGAACCCATACTCCCAGAAGCAACGCAACTGGTATGTACAAGACGCCTTAATCCACTTGACCATCACGACCGGACATAATGAGGTGATAGCCGAGGCTATTTGAACCACCCCACCGCCGGCACTCGGATAGTAATCTTGGGCATAGCATTTTACCAAATCACCTCATTCTTTGGGGCACACGTGAGGAACACAAATGTGAACAAGCCTGAATGGTCCCCAGGACAATATGCAACTGAAAACTCACACCCCAGAAGTGACTCGAACCCATACTCCCAGAAGCAACGCAACTGGTATGTACAAGACGCCTTAATCCACTTGACCATCACGACCGGACATAATGAGGTGATAGCCGAGGCTATTTGAACCACCCCACCGCCGGCACTCGGATAGTAATCTTGGGCATAGCATTTTACCAAATCACCTCATTCTTTGGGGCACACGTGAGGAACACAAATGCGAACAAGCCTGAATGGTCCCCAGGACAATATGCAACTGAAAACTCACACCCCAGAAGTGACTCGAACCCATACTCCCAGAAGCAACGCAACTGGTATGTACAAGACGCCTTAATCCACTTGACCATCACGACCGGACATAATGAGGTGATAGCCGAGGCTATTTGAACCACCCCACCGCCGGCACTCGGATAGTAATCTTGGGCATAGCATTTTACCAAATCACCTCATTCTTTGGGGCACACGTGAGGAACACAAATGCGAACAAGCCTGAATGGTCCCCAGGACAATATGCAACTGAAAACTCACACCCTAGAAGTGACTCGAACCCATACTCCCAGAAGCAACGCAACTGGTATGTACAAGACGCCTTAATCCACTTGACCATCACGACCATACATAATGAGGTGATAGCTGAGGCTATTTGAACCCCCCCACTGCCGGCACTCGGATAGTAATCTTGGGCATAGCATTTTACCAAATCACCTCATTCTTTGGGGCACACGTGAGGAACACAAATGCGAACAAGCCTGAATGGTCCCCAGGACAATATGCAACTGAAAACTCACACCCCAGAAGTGACTCGAACCCATACTCCCAGAAGCAACGCAACTGGTATGTACAAGACGCCTTAATCCACTTGACCATCACGACCGGACATAATGAGGTGATAGCCGAGGCTATTTGAACCACCCCACCGCCGGCACTCGGATAATAATTTCGGGCATAGCATTTTACCAAATCACCTCATTCTTTGGGGCACACGTGAGGAACACAAATGCGAACAAGCCTGAATGGTCCCCAGGACAATATGCAACTGAAAACTCACACCCCAGAAGTGACTCGAACCCATACTCCCAGAAGCAACGCAACTGGTATGTACAAGACGCCTTAATCCACTTGACCATCACGACCGGACATAATGAGGTGATAGCCGAGGCTATTTGAACCACCCCACCGCCGGCACTCGGATAGTAATCTTGGGCATAGCATTTTACCAAATCACCTCATTCTTTGGGGCACACGTGAGGAACACAAATGCGAACAAGCCTGAATGGTCCCCAGGACAATATGCAACTGAAAACTCACACCCCAGAAGTGACTCGAACCCATACTCCCAGAAGCAACGCAACTGGTATGTACAAGACGCCTTAATCCACTTGACCATCACGACCGGACATAATGAGGTGATAGCCGAGGCTATTTGAACCACCCCACCGCCGGCACTCGGATAGTAATCTTGGGCATAGCATTTTACCAAATCACCTCATTCTTTGGGGCACACGTGAGGAACACAAATGTGAACAAGCCTGAATGGTCCCCAGGACAATATGCAACTGAAAACTCACACCCCAGAAGTGACTCGAACCCATACTCCCAGAAGCAACGCAACTGGTATGTACAAGACGCCTTAATCCACTTGACCATCACGACCGGACATAATGAGGTGATAGCCGAGGCTATTTGAACCACCCCACCGCCGGCACTCGGATAGTAATCTTGGGCATAGCATTTTACCAAATCACCTCATTCTTTGGGGCACACGTGAGGAACACAAATGCGAACAAGCCTGAATGGTCCCCAGGACAATATGCAACTGAAAACTCACACCCCAGAAGTGACTCGAACCCATACTCCCAGAAGCAACGCAACTGGTATGTACAAGACGCCTTAATCCACTTGACCATCACGACCGGACATAATGAGGTGATAGCCGAGGCTATTTGAACCACCCCACCGCCGGCACACGGATAGTAATCTTGGGCATAGCATTTTACCAAATCACCTCATTCTTTGGGGCACACGTGAGGAACACAAATGCGAACAAGCCTGAATGGTCCCCAGGACAATATGCAACTGAAAACTCACACCCTAGAAGTGACTCGAACCCATACTCCCAGAAGCAACGCAACTGGTATGTACAAGACGCCTTAATCCACTTGACCATCACGACCATACATAATGAGGTGATAGCTGAGGCTATTTGAACCACCCCACTGCCGGCACTCGGATAGTAATCTTGGGCATAGCATTTTACCAAATCACCTCATTCTTTGGGGCACACGTGAGGAACACAAATGTGAACAAGCCTGAATGGTCCCCAGGACAATATGCAACTGAAAACTCACACCCCAGAAGTGACTCGAACCCATACTCCCAGAAGCAACGCAACTGGTATGTACAAGACGCCTTAATCCACTTGACCATCACGACCATACATAATGAGGTGATAGCCGAGGCTATTTGAACCACCCCACCGCCGGCACTCGGATAGTAATCTTGGGCATAGCATTTTACCAAATCACCTCATTCTTTGGGGCACACGTGAGGAACACAAATGCGAACAAGCCTGAATGGTCCCCAGGACAATATGCAACTGAAAACTCACACCCCAGAAGTGACTCGAACCCATACTCCCAGAAGCAACGCAACTGGTATGTACAAGACGCCTTAATCCACTTGACCATCACGACCGGACATAATGAGGTGATAGCCGAGGCTATTTGAACCACCTCACCGCCGGCACTCGGATAGTAATCTTGGGCATAGCATTTTACCAAATCACCTCATTCTTTGGGGCACACGTGAGGAACACAAATGCGAACAAGCCTGAATGGTCCCCAGGACAATATGCAACTGAAAACTCACACCCCAGAAGTGACTCGAACCCAAACTCCCAGAAGCAACGCAACTGGTATGTACAAGACGCCTTAATCCACTTGACCATCACGACCGGACATAATGAGGTGATAGCCGAGGCTATTTGAACCACCCCACCGCCAGCACTCGGATAGTAATCTTGGGCATAGCATTTTACCAAATCACCTCATTCTTTGGGGCACACGTGAGGAACACAAATGCGAACAAGCCTGAATGGTCCCCAGGACAATATGCAACTGAAAACTCACACCCCAGAAGTGACTCGAACCCATACTCCCAGAAGCAACGCAACTGGTATGTACAAGACGCCTTAATCCACTTGACCATCACGACCGGACATAATGAGGTGATAGCCGAGGCTATTTGAACCACCCCACCGCCGGCACTCGGATAGTAATCTCGGGCATAGCATTTTACCAAATCACCTCATTCTTTGGGGCACACGTGAGGAACACAAATGCGAACAAGCCTGAATGGTCCCCAGGACAATATGCAACTGAAAACTCACACCCCAGAAGTGACTCGAACCCATACTCCCAGAAGCAACGCAACTGGTATGTACAAGACGCCTTAATCCACTTGACCATCACGACCGGACATAATGAGGTGATAGCCGAGGCTATTTGAACCACCACACTCGGATAGTAATCTTGGGCATAGCATTTTACCAAATCACCTCATTCTTTGGGGCACACGTGAGGAACACAAATGCGAACAAGCCTGTATGGTCCCCAGGACAATATGCAACTGAAAACTCACACCCCAGAAGTGACTCGAACCCATACTCCCAGAAGCAACGCAACTGGTATGTACAAGACGCCTTAATTCACTTGACCATCACGACCGGACATAATGAGGTGATAGCCGAGGCTATTTGAACCACCCCACCACCGGCACTCGGATAGTAATCTTGGGCATAGCATTTTACCAAATCACCTCATTCTTTGGGGCACACGTGAGGAACACAAATGCGAACAAGCCTGAATGGTCCCCAGGACAATATGCAACTGAAAACTCACACCCCAGAAGTGACTCGAACCCATACTCCCAGAAGCAACGCAACTGGTATGTACAAGACGCCTTAATCCACTTGACCATCACGACCGGACATAATGAGGTGATAGCCGAGGCTATTTGAACCACCCCACCGCCGGCACTCGGATAGTAATCTTGGGCATAGCATTTTACCAAATCACCTCATTCTTTGGGGCACACGTGAGGAACACAAATGCGAACAAGCCTGAATGGTCCCCAGGACAATATGCAACTGAAAACTCACACCCCAGAAGTGACTCGAACCCATACTCCCAGAAGCAACGCAACTGGTATGTACAAGACGCCTTAATCCACTTGACCATTACGACCGGACATAATGAGGTGATAGCCGAGGCTATTTGAACCACCCCACCGCCGGCACTCGGATAGTAATCTTGGGCATAGCATTTTACCAAATCACCTCATTCTTTGGGGCACACGTGAGGAACACAAATGCGAACAAGCCTGAATGGTCCCCAGGACAATATGCAACTGAAAATTCACACCCCAGAAGTGACTCGAACCCATACTCCCAGAAGCAACGCAACTGGTATGTACAAGACGCCTTAATCCACTTGACCATCACGACCGGACATAATGAGGTGATAGCCGAGGCTATTTGAACCACCCCACCGCCGGCACTCGGATAGTAATCTTGGGCATAGCATTTTACCAAATCACCTCATTCTTTGGGGCACACGTGAGGAACACAAATGCAAACAAGCCTGAATGGTCCCCAGGACAATATGCAACTGAAAACTCACACCCCAGAAGTGACTCGAACCCATACTCCCAGAAGCAACGCAACTGGTATGTACAAGACGCCTTAATCCACTTGACCATCACGACCGGACATAATGAGGTGATAGCCGAGGCTATTTAAACCACCCCACCGCCGGCACTCGGATAGTAATCTTGGGCATAGCATTTTACCAAATCACCTCATTCTTTGGGGCACACGTGAGGAACACAAATGCGAACAAGCCTGAATGGTCCCCAGGACAATATGCAACTGAAAACTCACACCCCAGAAGTGACTCGAACCCATACTCCCAGAAGCAACGCAACTGGTATGTACAAGACGCCTTAATCCACTTGACCATCACGACCGGACATAATGAGGTGATAGCTGAGGCTATTTGAACCACCCCACCGCCGGCACTCGGATAGTAATCTTGGGCATAGCATTTTACCAAATCACCTCATTCTTTGGGGCACACGTGAGGAACACAAATGCGAACAAGCCTGAATGGTCCCCAGGACAATATGCAACTGAAAATTCACACCCCAGAAGTGACTCGAACCCATACTCCCAGAAGCAACGCAACTGGTATGTACAAGACGCCTTAATCCACTTGACCATCACGACCGGACATAATGAGGTGATAGCCGAGGCTATTTGAACCACCCCACCGCCGGCACTCGGATAGTAATCTTGGGCATAGCATTTTACCAAATCACCTCATTCTTTGGGGCACACGTGAGGAACACAAATGCGAACAAGCCTGAATGGTCCCCAGGACAATATGCAACTGAAAACTCACACCCCAGAAGTGACTCGAACCCATACTCCCAGAAGCAATGCAACTGGTATGTACAAGACGCCTTAATCCACTTGACCATCACGACCGGACATAATGAGGTGATAGCCGAGGCTATTTAAACCACCCCACCGCCGGCACTCGGATAGTAATCTTGGGCATAGCATTTTACCAAATCACCTCATTCTTTGGGGCACACGTGAGGAACACAAATGCGAACAAGCCTGAATGGTCCCCAGGACAATATGCAACTGAAAACTCACACCCCAGAAGTGACTCGAACCCATACTCCCAGAAGCAACGCAACTGGTATGTACAAGACGCCTTAATCCACTTGACCATCACGACCGGACATAATGAGGTGATAGCCGAGGCTATTTGAACCACCCCACCGCCGGCACTTGGATAGTAATCTTGGGCATAGCATTTTACCAAATCACCTCATTCTTTGGGGCACACGTGAGGAACACAAATGCGAACAAGCCTGAATGGTCCCCAGGACAATATGCAACTGAAAACTCATACCCCAGAAGTGACTCGAACCCATACTCCCAGAAGCAACGCAACTGGTATGTACAAGACGCCTTAATCCACTTGACCATCACGACCGGACATAGTGAGGTGATAGCCGAGGCTATTTGAACCACCCCACCGCCGGCACTCGGATAGTAATCTTGGGCATAGCATTTTACCAAATCACCTCATTCTTTGGGGCACACGTGAGGAACACAAATGCGAACAAGCCTGAATGGTCCCCAGGACAATATGCAACTGAAAACTCACACCCCAGAAGTGACTCGAACCCATACTCCCAGAAGCAACGCAACTGGTATGTACAAGACGCCTTAATCCACTTGACCATCACGACCGGACATAATGAGGTGATAGCCAAGGCTATTTGAACCACCCCACCGCCGGCACTCGGATAGTAATCTTGGGCATAGCATTTTACAAAATCACCTCATTCTTTGGGGCACACGTGAGGAACACAAATGCGAACAAGCCTGAATGGTCCCCAGGACAATATGCAACTGAAAACTCACACCCCAGAAGTGACTCGAACCCATACTCCCAGAAGCAACGCAACTGGTATGTACAAGACGCCTTAATCCACTTGACCATCACGACCGGACATAATGAGGTGATAGCCGAGGCTATTTGAACCACCCCACCGCCGGCACTCGGATAGTAATCTTGGGCATAGCATTTTACCAAATCACCTCATTCTTTGGGGCACACGTGAGGAACACAAATGCGAACAAGCCTGAATGGTCCCCAGGACAATATGCAACTGAAAACTCACACCCCAGAAGTGACTCGAACCCATACTCCCAGAAGCAACGCAACTGGATTAAGGCGTCTTGTACATACCAGTTGCGTTGCTTCTGGGAGTATGGGTTCGAGTCACTTCTGGGGTGTGAGTTTTCAGTTGCATATTGTCCTGGGGACCATTCAGGCTTGTTCGCATTTGTGTTCCTCACGTGTGCCCCAAAGAATGAGGTGATTTGGTAAAATGCTATGCCCAAGATTACTATCCGAGTGCCGGCGGTGGGGTGGTTCAAATAGCCTCGGCTATCACCTCATTATGTCCGGTCGTGATGGTCAAGTGGATTAAGGCGTCTTGTACATACCAGTTGCGTTGCTTCTGGGAGTATGGGTTCGAGTCACTTCTGGGGTGTGAGTTTTCAGTTGCATATTGTCCTGGGGACCATTCAGGCTTGTTCGCATTTGTGTTCCTCACGTGTGGCCCAAAGAATGAGGTGATTTGGTAAAATGCTATGCCCAAGATTACTATCCGAGTACCGGCGGTGGGGTGATTCAAATAGCCTCGGCTATCACCTCATTATGTCCGGTCGTGATGGTCAAGTGGATTAAGGCGTCTTGTACATACCAGTTGCGTTGCTTCTGGGAGTATGGGTTCGAGTCACTTCTGGGGTGTGAGTTTTCAGTTGCATATTGTCCTGGGGACCATTCAGGCTTGTTCGCATTTGTGTTCCTCACGTGTGCCCCAAAGAATGAGGTGATTTGGTAAAATGCTATGCCCAAGATTACTATCCGAGTGCCGGCGGTGGGGTGGTTCAAATAGCCTCGGCTATCACCTCATTATGTCCGGTCGTGATGGTCAAGTGGATTAAGGCGTCTTGTACATACCAGTTGCGTTGCTTCTGGGAGTATGGGTTCGAGTCACTTCTGGGGTGTGAGTTTTCAGTTGCATATTGTCCTGGGGACCATTCAGGCTTGTTCGCATATATATATATATATATATATATATATATATATATATATATATATATATATATATATATATATATATATATATAACTGAAAACTCACACCCCAGAAGTGTCTCAAACCCATATGCTATGCCCAAGATTACCATCCGAGTGCCAGCGGGGAAGTGGGTCAAATAGCCTCGGCTATCACTTCCTTATGTCTGGTCGTGATGGTCAAGCGGATTAAGGCGTCCCTGTACATACCAGTTGCGTTGCTCCTGGCAGTATGGGTTCGAGTCACTTCTGGGGTGTGAGTTTTCAGTTGCATATTGTCCTGGGGACCATTCAGGCTTGTTTGCATATATATATATATATGAATGAAAACTCACACCCCAGAAGTGAGTTCATTCGCATATAGTCTTGGGGACCATTCAGGCTTGTTCGCATATATATATATATATATATATATATATATATATATATATATATATATATATATATATATATATATACATATATATATATATATATATATATATATATATATATATATATATATATATATATATATATATATATATATATATATATATGTCGTACCTAGTAGCTAGAACGCACTTTTCAGCCTACTATGCAAGGCCCGATTTGCCTAATAAGGCAAGTTTTCATGAATTAATTGTTTTTCGACTACCTAACCTAACATAACATAACTTTTTCGGCTACCTAACCTAACCTAGCCTATAAAGATAGGTTAGGTAGGGTTGGTTAAATTTGGTCATATATCTACGTTAATTTTAACTCCAATAAAAAAAATTGACCTCATACATAATGAAATGGGTAGCTTTATCATTTCATAAGAAAAAAATTACAGAAAATATATTATTCAGAAGAACTTGGCTTATTAGGCAAATCGGGCCTTGCATAGCAGGCTGAGAAGTGCGTTCTGGCTACTAGGTACGACATATATATATATATATATATATATATATATATATATATATATATATATATATATATATATATATATATATATATATATATATATATATGAATACATACATACGGGACAAAGAGCCAGAGCTCAACTACCGCAAGCACAACTAGGTGAGTACACACACACACACACATTATATATAT
>NW_027189137.1:3132575-3135075 GCF_040958095.1 Procambarus clarkii | reverse complement strand
CCCGATTGACCAGTGGAGTCTAATAGTCTAACCTTCTAGCTAGTTTGCTGACCTAAGAGTGTAAATGCCTAGCCCCTAACCTGAGATATATACAAGAGTTGTTACATTCTTGTACAGCCACTAGTACGAGTAGCGTTTCGGGCAGGTCCCTGGAATACGATCCCCGCCGCGAAGAATCGTTTTTTCATCCAAGTACACATTTTACTGTTGCGTTAAACAGAGGCTACAGTTTAGGATTTGCGCCCAGTAAATCCTCCCCGGCCAGGATACGAACCCATGACATAGCGCTCGCGGAACGCCAGGCGAGTGTCCTACCACTACACCACCTGCTGCAATATTATTATAAAAGAAATATTACTTATTATAATCGTAAATACTAAATACCTGTTGTGTTGATTTAGGGGCGACGACGATCGTGGGATCGGATGCGAGCCACAGGTGGCCTACACCATGCTTTCTAAGGCGTCCCTCTCATAACAAAAACAAATCCGTGCATTCATACACAAACAGAGATCCCGTGGTTATGCGAATACTTGCAATTCTTTTACTTAAAATAATAACAATTAGATTAATAATAATTAACATAATTTTTACTCAAGATTCATAAAAATCATTAATACTATTTTAAAAGAAGATTTATAAGACATCTAAAAACAGATATACAGACTTTGTGTGATATTTATTTCAACATTATATATTAATAGAATGTTGTAACTATTATTTTTAAATATTAGGTAGTTTCCAGCTACGTATATCGCATATAAACGTTGCAAAAAGATTTTAGACTGAATTAACACATTACACATTTATGGAGTAATTAACAACAAAACAATCTTTATTTTCATTGCAGAACATATATCAGAGCATACTAGTGACTCATACATTTAAAATAGTGTGATTTTTAAACAATTCGGTTGTAAACCCGCAGAACGGCCTACCCGCCAAAGACGTAACATAAGAAATGGTATATAATTCATTATTTTAAATTACATATATAATCATTAATAATTTTCGGCAGCTATCGAGGTTCTCCATAGGTAAATTCCTGTACTCTAACAAGATGCTACTTGCTGTTTAGCTGTTTAAATTCTTGGAAAATTGTAATGACCAGCGACATAAAATATAACAATGAAATAATAGCAGGTAACTGTAGGTGAACGAAAAATTAAATTCCAAATTGATTAGATGTTTTTCTAAATATAAAGATCGACCTGAAGGAATTTTATGAATTATGGACTAATTAAACAAAAAAATAGGTAATTTTACTTGAAGAACAGATACCAGAGAATAGTTAGTGAGTACATTTATATTGTATAATGGGAGAAAGCCCCTGGTAGCTGCGAATTAAAATAACCACCTACATTAATTGATAACTAGGAAATAGTATCTGGAAACTTTATCTGAACGAAAACACAATACCAATTTGTTTAGATGTTTTTCTTAATATAAAGATCAACAGTAAGGAATCTTATTCATTATGGACAAATTAACAAAAATAAACGATAATTTTCATTGAGGACCATATATTAGAGCATACTTAGTCACTTATATATTAAAAGTATTGTGTATTTTGAACCATTGGGGTTGTAAACAAACAGAACGGCCTACCCGAAAAGTCGTAACATAAAATGTTGCATATGTTTGCTAATTTATTATTTGATAAATGATTATTATTAATTTACGACAACTATAGAGGTTTCCCATTAGTTAAATTACTGTAGTCTGACTAAATGCTACTACAAAACCTATATAAATCCTGGGAAAGTCACAATGACCAGCGACATTAAAGCATAGAGGGTTAAATAGTAACAGGCAACTGTCGGCGAACGAAAAATTCATTTCCAAATTTATTAGATGTTTTCCTAAATATAAAGATCGATAGGCTGGAATTTTCTGGATTATGGCCTAATTAAGGCAAAAATATATATATTTTTACTTAAAGAACAAATATCAGAGCATAGTCAGTGAGTTATAGAATAATAAGAGTGTGGTATTTCATTGTATAACAAGAGATAGTCCATGGAAGCAAAAATAGGCGTAGTTTTACACAAAATAACGTCCAAAAACAGCCGTAGAGTCAAACGGCAAATGTTGACGTTCTTTTTAAGAGGACACGTTGCATATTTAATAATATATATATATATATATATATATATATATATATATATATATATATATATATATATATATATATATATATATATATATATATATATATATATATATATATGTCGTACCTAGTAGCCAGAACTCACTTTTTGGCCTACTATTCAAGGCCCGATTTGCCTAATAAGCCAAGTTTTCATGAATTAATTGTTTTTCGACTACCTAACCTACCTAACCTAACCTAACCTAACTTTTTCGGCTACCTAACCAAACCTAACCTATAAAGATAGGTTAGGTTAGGTTAGGTAGGGTTGGTTAGGTTCGGTCATATATCTACGTTAATTTTAACTCCAATAAAAAAAAATTGACCTCATACATAATGAAATGGGTAGCT